>NW_010297647.1:5874-15274 GCF_000700745.2 Antrostomus carolinensis | reverse complement strand
ATTTTGGCTACTAGACCAACCCTATTAACTATTCTTTAAAATAAATTTTAAAAACCCCAAATCATTTTAAAAAAAACCCCAACTCCCAAACAACTACCATATGAGAGAGCAATCCAACACACAAATTTGTAGTCACATACATGCTCAAGTGGTGTTCTGAATGGAGACATGTAGCTCTTGATTTCATTATCTACTTAACTTTCCTGAGGAAAGGTCTGCTAAGCTTTTCTTGGAAGCTCATTCAGCTTCCTGACCTTCCAAAGGTCCACAGTGTTGGAGTGACAATGATGACTGAGCAAAACACCTTCTGAAATCCTTAAGGATCATTCCAAGTCAGTCACATAGGGTCAATAGAAATAACGGGAGAAGAACCCAAATCTGAAGATTTAGCCTTCGAGTCATCCAGATCAGCCTGAGGAAAAAAGTGTCTGACTGGGCACCAGGAGTTTTCATCTCCTGCTCTGTAACTTTACATGAAAATTTAAAGTGTCATATTGATTTGAAATGAACTGGTGGCTGACAAGAGAACAAGGAACATGAACGAGAAGAATAGCAACAAGAAGTATAAGGGAAAGATCTGTGACTGACGAGGTCTCTTTTACTTGCACACCGACTTAATGATACCACGTTACGTAGGTATCTCACAATCACATCAGAACTAAGAGATTCTTCTTTTCATGTGTAGCCTGCTGAAATCACAAATCCTTTAACGCTACATTTTCGTCCGAAAAAACAGGAGTGCAGCACAAGCAGAGTACGGAGCAAGGCTCAAGGTCTAACACTGGTACAGCACAAAGGAGGAACTACTATCTTTACACACTAGCAGAGGTGTAGGCAAATGTCTTTTCCCGTGTCACCTGAAAATTATCAGGACAGTGTCTCACGAAGATTTCAAAAATAGAGCTGAGCAAGTGAAGTTTTCTCCACTTCAGTCACCAAACCAAAAAGTCAGAAAGAAGCAAGCAGAAACCTCAGCTCACACAGAATATTTTTTTTCTTACAAAATAAAAATCTACTAATTTTAATTTGGGGTAAACCTGAAATACCACCTTTAATTAAAATTAAGATCTTTCGTGTAATTTAAAAAGAAAAACACTCCCACCAATATTGTATGGTTTTTCAATTCAGATTAATTTTGAAGTAGAAAATGGTATTTCAGTTTCAAAAGTTGAGAAATTCCATTCTAAGCATGTTAAAATATTTCCTTTAAAAACTGAGAAAATGTTTTCATATTTTTACTATTATTTCACTTTAAGCTATTTGTCTAGTTCAACCTAATCTCAAAAATGGTCCCAGTCCTTTCAAACCTCTGTTATTCTAGGAATTGAAAAATCATTCAAAATTTTTGTCCTGCTCTGTTCATAAATTCAAGCAACATTTTGGCCCTACCATCTTGGGAAAGGAAATATTCAAGAGCCTTTCTAAAATACCCTTCCGTTTCCTTCCACTGTGTCCCCAGTTGATTCTGCTTGTATCCTTGTGCAGCAGTAGCTCTGTCCTCACCATGGCAGAGTCCCTCATTAAACATTGTCTAGAATTAGAGTGTGAAGGCTAGAAAGTGAACTTGCTGCTTTTGTAGAGGGGGAAGAACACCCAGGAGAAGGTATTTAAATTATGTCCTGAGGCAGAATGAAGTTGATTTATGTCAGGGATTATTTTTATCTCTCTAGTCAACGACAAGTTATGCAGCAAAGACTGCAGAGGCACGGCCATTCAGCGCTGTTTTGTACCAGACTCTGACAGTGTTTGAAAATAAAGGAAACTTAGCAGGAGGCGGAGCTCTGCCCTTCTGCAGCCCTTGGTGCAGTTCTCCATGGGAAGGGTTTCCCAGGCCAAAGACCCAGGAGCTGGTCTCTGCTCAGGTAGACACACCAGATCCACCCAGCTTGCACGGCTCAGGCAGTACAAGCCATCTTCGCTTGCAGAATGCCAGAGGAAGGAGATTGTTGGGTTTGGCACCTGCATCTACCACTCCACACTTGTCCCAGCATAATGATGACAGAAAATTGGGATGGTTATGGCAGAATCCCATGTTCTGTTCTTCACTTGTATACTGCTACCAAACGCCTCTAATCCATGCTGAGATCAGGCTAGTTGAACCATGAACACCTGGGATCTTTCTCTCTCCTTCTTGGGCTGGCACAGACACAGGAAAGAAGATACTCTTCCACCCCTGAGACCTCAATCCAAAGCCCATGACCTTTCTATTGATTTTAAAAACCCTTGGATAAAACACTAACCAGTTATCTCAGCCGAATAACAACATGAAAACAAAACCAAAACCCTGCAACTGTCAAATTACCTCTGGAAGAAGAATGGCTATTTCTGCAAGATTTTTTTCTTGGAACAAAAGGCAGTGTATTTACTGAGCTTTTAACATGTAGAAGCATGTATTCAGTTGCCTGAAAGAACATGATCCAAAATATTAAACCTCTGCATTTAACTTTCATGGCTGCAGAAGGAAAATCAGTAAAAAGCTGCTAGAACAAAAAAATAGAGCAAATATTTCCAATTTCCAATTACTAAAATAAATAAATTACTTGGAATTTAAAATTCTCTTGCAGTGTTCGAAATACAAACATTGGATCACATTTCCAGTGCTTGCAAGCAAGAACAAAGTCATTATAAACTACATTATCCTGTACCACTGGTGAACAAGGAGTGATGTGCAAGCTCATAAATAAGAAATTGAAATTCATTAGTATGATAATAAATGTAATGATATATATAGCTGAATTTTAATCATTTAGTGCATATAGCTCCTAAATTACAGAGGGCAAGGAACTAATTGGATTCTACTCACCTTGCCTATTGGCTATGAGTAGCCTATTGTGCGTTCCCTAGACCTGAGAAAGGGCAACACTGGCAAAGGAAGGAGTTACATCCAGAGGCCATCAAGTAGCTTGAACTTTATGATGAAGAGCTTTTTATCTTTTTTTTTTCTTTTAAACTTTCTAAGTAAAAATACCACTTATTTTAAGAGATCCCCCCTTCGTTTGAAACAAATATAACTGAGAATCAGTGAGATAGGTTAGAAAGAAAAAGGTAATTATCAAAATAGTAGATAAAAGGGATAGTCCTTAGAGCAGCTCACTTTAATCTTTGAAATTTCAGACAGCACATCTTCACAAGAGCTAAGATGTGATTTTACATTATTTAAGTGGAGAGATGCGGTGGATATATACGTTTTCCTAATGAACTTATCTCTGAGTTCTTGATATTTTGGATCAGAGCAACAAAAAGCACTATGACATAAGATGGGGTAAGCCAAAAATAAAAAAATTGAAAAAGAAAAAAAAAAACTCTGTACGTGTTTTCTGCTAAATACATGGTGTATACACACTACACTCACAAGCTTTATTCCTTTCTTGGCATGAATTTTTATGGCAATATTACTTGGAAGCAGAAGAGAAAGATTATAACATATGTTACAGATTTAACACGTATAGTGTTCTGCCAACTAAAATCAAATTTTTTTTTTTTGAGTACTATATTATGTTTGCTTATCTTTTTTCCTGTTATGAGAGGAATCTCATCATTCCTATGAGATAATGATATCTAATAAGAGCAGATGAAATTTGCACAGCAGTTTGCAAGAAAGAACTATTTTTTAATCTCCATTTTACATAAACAAAGCTGATAATAGCAAACCTTCTGGTGAATAAAGTATTATCAATTAGCCTTAATTTTGGTAGTTTATACTATTGGAGTATTTCAGTGGTAGACAAATGCAATTTGAGAGAGGTTTGTTCTCTAGCAGTGAAATAACAGGCTGAGGTCACTTTAAACAAACGTTTGAAATGCAGTGTATTATTAGTATTTCAATCACTGCCAATTGCCTTTACTTACTATAATTATTGTTTCATAAGATTTAGAACAAACATGCTTTGCTATCTGCTGCAAGACAACTTATCACAAATTGAGGTGATTCAGATTGAGATTTGGTTTTATGGTAAGCGCATTCTGAAGCCAAGATTTTAATCCTAATTTTAATCCTAATACAAATTATTCAAATCTCCTCACAACTGTACCTGTTCCCTTTAAAAAATGAAGGTACAGGTTAGGGTATGCATTTGCCCTCCCTTCTTAGAGACAGATGTTCCTCTGATTCTGTTAGTTAGGATTCACCCATTCCAAGTATTAATTCCTTTCTACCACTTTTCCTTTCCCAATTTTCCAAAAGGGACCACATTTATCTGATTTTGTCAAAAGTAACTGATTTACAGCTTTCTACAAGCTTCGTGGAGTGGATTCCCTTTTTCCACAGACACCACAGGCCACCCTCTTTTACCTAAGCAAATTAAAAGCAAACACTGGAATAACTTACTTGCAATCTAATGCACTGGCAAAGAACAGAAAACTACCTGATAATGTTTGTCATGATAGTTTTTGGACACTGAGGTTGGTGATGACCAGCAGCGGCCTTGCTGAGGGAGCATACGGTTGAGACACTGATGACATGACATTGACTAGAGTGACTTACCCAACATTTTTAAAGCAGACTGGTTTTTTATTTCCTAACTTCTAAGTGGTTATAGTAAGATAATGCCATCAGCTTTTCATAAGTAAAAAGTACATACATTTTCCATTGCCATCAGCTGGAAAGCTATCGCAGCATTTCTCTTCTTGTGCACTTGTTTATGATACCATTTACCTCAATCAAATATTGACAATCATAAATACATTGTAATATTAAATGCTGTATAAACAAGTAACTTTCCAACAGATGTTAAACATTTTAAAATAGAAACTTTTAAAGTTTCATGAGAAATGCATTCATAATTGGCTTTGTGAAAAAAAAAAAAAAAAAACCCAAACAAACCTCCAAAGTTTTAATTTATCTTTCAGGGGAAAAAAGGCATATGTCAGATAGTTAACACAAATGGCTATTATTATCTCCTTTGTCTTGGCATCTATGAACATACGAACACAACGGTTCATACCACTCACTTCATACATCACAGACAGAACAGGTTTTCTGCATTGTCCTCATGGGGCCCATAAGAATTGAAACTCTGCATTGAGGCAATAGTTGTAATCAAACCACATACCCCAGCAAGCAATGCACAGGACTCAAAGAGGAGCTGGCTTCCCTGATGCACAACTAGTTTTTATCTATTGGATTTAGGTCTGGGCATTTTTCACCTCCCGCTGAAGCATCAGCTCAGCCCCAGTTGTCTGGATATGCATCCAGACTCTGCCCACCCATATCAAGTCAGAAGTTCAATCAGTCACTGCCAACAGACCTTTAAAATGAAAAGCAATGTAATTCAGCAGTGTATAAATCACAACCCACCACAGGCAGCAACTTCTAAAGCTCATCCAGTGGTTTTTGTTCCAAAGCAGAAAGAAATAATTTTATCTTCATTTAAGAGTTTCTCAAGTAATTCCACAAACTTTGTACAGCACAAATGGCTTTTCTGATATTTTTATTTATTTTTCCCTAGTAGTGACAACTATATAAGTAGGACTAGACAAGTGTACTATTATCTTACAGAATTCTGTTTTGGTTAATATATTTCTAGTCTTCGTGACTCTTTTCATGACTGTACTGCACAGCCCTCACCTTTCACAATATTGAGGCCCTTCCCTCTCTACTTCCTCCCTACTCTACATTTTTTGTTTTTACAGCACTTTTTCTCAAGCACACAGCCTAGGCTGGTCATGAAGTCCACCTCATAACAGACTGCAGCTTCAGACCTCTGAGTGAAATACAAATATGATCACATTTGACATGGTTCTTTTCCTCCTGATATCAGCATAACAGAGTTGATGGCAACACAGCTTTGTTGTCTGGGCTGCTGCTAAGGAGAAGGGAACTTGGGAAAATATGGTAGCAATGTGACTTCAAAATTTATATGCACACAAGGTCTTTCACACATCTCTTCACCTCTACACTGGGAAGAGGAATACAGAAGTTACGTACAGCCCTATTTCCCTATTCCTTGGCTAACCAAGGACAGCTACCCATGGGGTCAGGATCCATACAGAAAATCCCAATCTTTATCACTCCACCTCCATAAAGGTTATCAACATCACATGTAAGATTTGGGGAAAAAAAAAATAATTCTGCTTCTCTTTAGGTGCTGATAGCACTTAGAACATTCTTAATTTGATCCCTTTCTGATCCCTTTCCCATTTATGTCCTTGGTGTAGGTAGTTCAAAGAACAGGATTTTCCTTGTCCCCCTTCTCCTCCTCTGCAAGTCCTCTGTGCTGCTCTTTGAACTTTGTTCTCAGCTTCTCTCACTTCCCTCTCTGTCTGGCAGACAAGGCAACCTTTGGGACCCTTGTGCTCTTTGTGTCATCACAGGGCAGAGGTTACAATTCATACAAGAGCTGTCTTCTGCCAGGCTGTGAGCAGTATGCTGATGTGACAGCTTGGCAAGTATTTGAGAATGCCACTTCTAGCAAAATAACTGTCCTGATTGGTATTTGTCATATATACGACCACATATTCATCAACAAAATACCCTACAAAATGCAACTCTCATATATATTTCAAATGAGATGCCCACAGGCACTTGTAACATGAGTACATGTCAGTAGCCATATGTGCTGTAATCCTCCTTTTTATACATATACACAGCAAATCCTTTCATGCACCATATATCTAATCTGTATTCCCTGCTTTGGAAGCAAGATTAATCTAAAAATTTCAGAAGTAATTAAAATGCATTAAATAGAATATGAATCTTCATTACTTTGGCTACCAAGCAGTTAAAGAATGAGTCAAATGACCAAATCATCAGTCTGCCATTCATTTTCAGCTATATGCTATGCTACCATTTCATTTCAGGTTCTTCAAAGCCCTGCAGCTGAAATACAGCCGGGTATTTAATGCAGAATTGTATCTTTTGGGGGAATGTGTTATTTTTAAATGCTTAATAATTATGAATTCATTTGCCATTCTTTTTATAAGCAGGGGATCATAATGAACTCATCTGTTATTCATGTGAATGTCAAATGTGTTCCCACAGGAGTTTTATTCTAATTCACTATTAGTTAGTGGACTCATAAAATAAAATGCTATCCATTTTTTACCCTGAACATGTAACGCTTGGTAATTGTTCATCAAAGTGCAAATGTAATATTTTTCTTTGATAACTTTCAGTTCTGATTTAACTAGGTTTAAAATAAGGGTACCTTCAGAAACAGAAGGAGATTTGATGAGCTGTGAGTATTCCATTTAAAACGCAATGAATGAGATTATCATGAGCTAGTATTTAAAAATGTAGATGTATTGTACTATAAGCATAGATGCTTGAACTACGTGCATTTAACGTAACAAGACAAACTGTACCCCAACATATAATGCCTAACAATAGTTCAATTTTCAGTATTCAGGAGGTGATCACAACAGATTTCATGCAGCTGTTCTATTGCAATAGAAAATTTAGAGGTGAGATACTTACAGGTCACTGCAGGAGCTGAATGGGATGACAGTGGACAGTAGGACTTTGACCTGTGTAAACAAACACAAACTAAGCGATAGAAAACCAGATAATTTAGACTTTGATTTGGTTGGTTTTTTAGTTTTGCTTCTCCTAAAGTATGTCTCAGTGAATCTTCCAATCTTGAAATGCTCTTTGGAAATCCTAACCAAAATTAATTCATTATTATAAAGATGCATTTTGAAGGGAGATGGTTACAAATCCAGAATCCCACTTGTAATTGGAACCACTAGATTAATGTATTGTAGTTAAAATACACAAGCAAAGGAGTTCTTTTTTTCAGTTGAAGTAATAAAAGGATATGTTCTTAGTGTTAAGGATTATCTCAATTACTTTTTTCTGAAGGGAAATGGTAATTTCCTCAAATCAAATGTACAGCATTTAAATCAAAATACGTTACCCCTGTGCAATCCCTGGCAGTCAGCATTTTTAGAATATTAATCACAAAGAAATCAGAGGGAAATGAGCATGAAAACCAAAGCTCAGATGCAAGTCTTGACAGTCACATATATTTTTATATGGTAAAGATTGTAACTTCACATTTTAAAACATAATAAGCAGCAGTGCTTCCTGAATGCTATGACTTCTTTTATAGTTGAAGAAATACTATTTCCTTTACTCTTTTAAAATATTTTTTTACTTTATTTAAACAATGATCATGTTGAAAACAAAAGCTCTGGCTTTAATTGCTGTAATGTCAGATAGGAAGGACTGAGTTATATGGATAATGTGAAAATAGGAATCTCAGAAATAGTGAATTAACGGAAGAGTGCACAAAAGGGCTAACACCACTATGCCAAGAATTGGGTGAAACTTTATTGAAGCTTGCATATTTACCAGCTACTTTTTATTAAAAATGAATGTAACTTATTTTATACATTCGATAACTGTGACAAAAATTATCACCACCAGCAGGCAGCCTAAAGGCCTCTCCCTAGAGTGAGAATTCAGATGTGAGAGATAAGAATGAGAAGACATACAGTTTTGGTTCATGGACTTTGTGTGTGCATGGACATGCATCTATATAAACACCACTTTCTTTGAAAGCAGAAGATAGCTCAGGAGACCTAATGGACAAATCATCAATATCCTAGGGAACCTACAGGTTTCAAAGGCCTGATTTTGAACTCAGCATTCTGTAACAGTGAAATTCTGTTGACTTCATTGGAGTAATTTGATTTATACATGTCTGAAAGGAGACTTGACTTTTGCAATAGAAAGTACATTAGAAAATTCTGTGCTGGAGAACATGAATTCTACAGAGAGGATACAATAAAACTAATGAATAAGTAACTGTAAGTAAGTGAGGTACCGAATGCTACTAATTCCCACAGATCCCATTTTATTCAGAAGCTCACAGAACCTGGGGTTCAGGGTTGCTTAAGGACACAAGAAGGAGTTACAGATGCAGTGCATGTGAGCTGTTTGGCTTTTGCTACCACACTCCAAAGAAAAAAAAAATGAAAAGCGAAAGCAGGTGGGGGTGAGGGTGGGAGGTGACTCCAAAGTGCCGTGAGGATCGGCCTTGCTGGGGCTGCACTCACCAGTTGGCACTGACAAAAAGCAACAACTGCAATGAGAAAGGTTTCGCTGGAGCCCTGCTAGCTTTTCTCCACAAAGGGTAACATCTGCTGCTAATTAACATTCTATTTATACCTCTAGGCTCTTTTAAGACAATGTATACAGTGCTTTTAGCAGTTACAGGTTGGTAGCGCTGGAGCACTAGCACCTTGATGGCAAAACATTGGCATTTGTCAGTTTTTAGTTTGAGCAAAAAAAGAGAAAGATGAATAGAACAAAGTGACATAAACTGTGATTTTATAAAACTAGTCACAGAAAAGAGATTCAGCATGACATTCAGGGTGACACGTACAGATCAGAAGCACTGGAAGATATAAGGTTAAGTAATTAGGCATTGAATATAAAGAATGCTAATACTTGTAGGGA
>NW_010297647.1:399-5863 GCF_000700745.2 Antrostomus carolinensis | reverse complement strand
AGGGAAAAAGGAAAAAAATACGTTCAATAACTAATGATATGTTACAATACTGAAGAAGGAGAAATAGGATTGACATGCATATTTTGATAAGCTGCAATAGTCTACTGCAGCTAATGAACATTCTTTCAAAACAACAGCCAAAATATTTCATGAGGCATGACTAAAAACATCCAATGTAAAGTGATTATATTCCACCTGAAATAGTGGAATCAGTTCTTGGGTATTTTAAGATTAACAGGTTCTTTTATAGAAGTGAGAATGGTCAAGGGCAAGCAGAAGGATTCACTGATTTTTAGCTGCTCACAAAGATCAAAGAAAAAAGTTCTTCAGTCTTTGGAGAAAAGAACAGTATCTCTCATTTCTCTGAAAGGAATAGAGAGATGACAGCTTCAATGTTATCTGAGCAGTGCAAAATCCCAGAGCAAGGGAGCATGAACCTAAGCTAAGAACTGGCCATTGGAGGAGTGGAGGGAGAATTCCTTCACACCAAAAGCTAGATAACGTGCAAAAAGAGAGCAGAAGCAGCAGCCAGAAGAAATTAAATCATTTCACAAGAAAATTAAATAACATCTGAAAAAGGAAGCTCAACACAGTCTTACATCAAAAGGAAGATCAAAATTTATGCCTGTTAGCTTCCTTACGTGGGAGCATTTCTGTCATCCTAATCAATTAACATCGTTAACAATCAATTAACATTGCTAACATTCCTCTCTTTTATGAAATTTCTGCTCTTTGCATTTACTAAATTTACATGAAAGTTTCATTTTGGTGTTTTTAGATGAGATATAAAATCAAGTGCTAATGACTTGGGATGGTTAAAAATCTAGTGCAACTCTTAGAAACAAACAGGCATATAACCGTGGTGTCCTGATCAGATTTTAATTCTCAGTAATTGCATTCTATCCTCCTAATTTATTAATTAATTTGAAAAGTAATGATTACATTTTTTCCTAATACACCTCAATTCTTGTGCCCTATTAGATTGTTGATAGGTTTCATCAGGGGTGACTGTATGTCTGCACTGGATAAACTGATACCTATATATTGTTCTAAATATATTAACTTAAAACTCCTAAAGCTAGCACTTTAGACTCTTCAGAATTGAGAGATGCTATTAATACATATGGTTGCTCTACAGTGGCGGAAAACATTTTGTGAAGGAGACCAACTACAAACAACCATGTCAAAAAATATGTCCTAAGGCTTATTATTAATGTATCAGCTAGCATAAATCACTGTAGCTCCACTGACCTCAATGAAACCACGGTGAATTTATACTGAGAATACAGCTATGTAAGCTACATTTTTTATTTTTAATCACTGAACAATGGATAAATACCATCAAAAAGGATAGGATATTGCATTAACATAACACTCGAGGAACACTCCAGCTCACAGAATTAAGTGAAAAGAATTCCGTTAAAAAGCTACTACTAGTCTCACCTTTCATTTACTGCAAGTGCTTTGATCCTTAGGTTTTTAATTAAATAACTTTTCTGACTCCATTGTCACATTTAATGTTTTTATTTCTAGTTAGAAAACTAGTCCAGTCCTAGATAAGTTTGACAAATAACATTTTGGAATACATGGTGGTGTTTTGTTTTCTTGTTCATTTGTTTTGGGGGGTTAGTTTGGTGGGGGTGGGGGGTTTTTTGTTTGTTTTGGGTGTTTTGTTGTGGTGGGTTTTTGGTTTATTTTAACAAACCGATGCCCAGTTTTGCAGTGCAAGCTCCATTCACAGATGGTTTAACAGGACCAAACCCTAAATTTGCGTAAGAGTGAAAAATGTCTGTAAAACAATGTTAATTTTAAAATAACAAAGATTGGATTCACGGTATGGTGAAATTATAACATAGCTCAAAATATGAATTGGGGCCAGGATTCTAGTAGCACAACATGTGAGGACCTTTTGTGTGCTGGCTGGTATCACATCCTGAGATGACTTTTTGTACAAGATTTTTTAGAAGAGACTTCAATAGGGGCTTGATATATGGAACAATAGCAGGATATGGCCTCTAACTGGTAGGAACAATTACTATTCTCAGACATGTGCAAGTTAACTTTCATTAACTTTATTGGATTTTGTACACACTTTCTGGCCTAGATTCAGAGCTGCATCTAATTTCTCCCGGGGACAGCTGAGACAGGGAGCAAACTATTCTGTCTAAGCAGAATATACTGAGGAAAACTCACATGAGCCTCAGGAGTGTGATAGACCAGTTTGGGAATTATGTGAGAAAGTACTACAGGCAAACCCACTTTCTTCCCAGCTACACCCATAATGCCTTGTAGGCTGCAGGGCAAGGGAAGAGTTGCCCAGACAGTGTCCACAACGGGTGGAAAGTCCTCAGACCAAAGGAATTATCAGCATGTAAATCTTCCAGTTTTATGGCAGGCCCATCCAAAAAAAGCTACAAAGATAGAATTTAACCTCTGAAATTTGGGAGATACAAATACAGACTCTTCTCTAGAATAATAACTAACAACTTCATAGAGATGCTAGCTGGTTACACTGTTCAATTTTTGGAGTTCGGTTTTTACAGAATTAACTATGGTATAATGTTTCCTTTAGTTCTAAAAAAGCAGAAAATTATATATACTGAAAAGAGGGCTCCCTTTCTTTCATTCCCTAGCTCTGATTTTTCTACAACCTCAAGCATAAATTACTTCCCCTTCACTTTCAAGGCCCTTTACCCACCTCCCCCTTATCTTTCCTATCTTTCCTCAGCTGGCTTTCTTCACCTATTATTTAAAACTCAAACACTTCAGTGAATTTTGACGATTTCCCCATAAATATGTGCAATGTCACTTTAGGCTGCATCTTCTCATTTTTTACCTGTACTGTTTAAGCTGCCCAAGGCTATTAATTCTCAATTTTGCATAGCCACTCCACTAGGCCAACACAGATTTTTGCATAGCCCTCTGATAAACCAGACTGGAGAACTGATTTGGCTGAAAAATAATTGAGGGAAAAGAATAACGGTTTTTCAGCTTGACTTCTTGCCTCACATGTGCACAAACAGCTGCATGAACATAACAGAGTGGGTGGGACAGGAAAGAGAACAATTAGCTGAGGCAGAGCTGCTTAAACCAACTTTACTACTACTGCAGAAACACACGTGGAACCACAGCCTAAATGTGCTATTTTAAGTACCCTTTTAAATCCCTCACCTGTCACAGTGCCTATTCAAAGAGCTGATACTAATAAGGCAAGGATTAGATCACTCCTGCTTACCAATGCAGCCCAATTTTGGCTCATTGTTTCCTTGTTCTGGTTGTTCTTGTAATTAGATTGTGAGATACTGAGAACATAGATCATCTTTTGGGCTACTTGAGAACAATGTGACTTCTACTACAGTCAGTGCAAATCCTACCTCAGACTCAAAAGGAATTGGATCACGTCTGTTAGGATACCACTTCCCCCAGATACTAGCCATTCAGATTTTTTTGTTTAAGGGCAATCCTTTAGAGCAGCTTTGGATCATGGAGAAATATCTTTGTGCAAATAAATCTATTTTTCCTTATCATAATTTCTCTAATAGTTCTTTTCAAGAATCATGGATTGCAATTTTTAATTAAAAAATTAATTTCAATCTCTCACTTGTAACAAATGACAAGTAAAATCACTGGGGCTTTAGAACATGAGGTGAGCAACAGTGCTAAACAGCTGGAGTCATCAAGGAGAGCTACATCACACCTAAATTAAACTGATCTAATTGCACTACCATACTGACTCCGTTTGTACTGCTGAAAGAGTTTGGTTTTTATACTGAGGTTACTCAGTACATTTGCCTGTATATGAGGCAATCATTAATTCATATAGTCATTAACCAACAGGAGAAAATCTGTTAAAGTTAGCAAAATATACAAGTACTATATACATGAAGGAACTGAACACATTCAGGGCTCCTGTTAATAAGAAATGTAAAAGTCCTTGAGACTTCACTGAAACAAAGGGCCAATGAAACAGATGTTGCAGTTAACTGGAGCCATCTTACCCAAAGAATAAACTCTCCTTCAAATATAAACGGAAATTTTCCACTGAGCTATGAAAAATGTTTTGCGAGCCTGCAGTTCTCTCCACTTCAAGATACTGACAAAAATATTTGTTAATAAAATTGTATCTTCCTGATTCCAGTAAACAATAATTTCCACAACTGTGTTCATATATTTTCTGTTGTCTCTACCAAAGAGAGTTTTGATATACATTATATGGCACTGAGGTAAAACAGGAACAGAACTATAGGGAAATATAGCAAAGAACATCTGCAGAGGTGGAAAAAGTAAGGTGTTTTTAATTAATAAGTAATATATTTCATTTACCTTTTCATTCAGGGACCATTGCAATACAATATTTAATCAAAAAAGTGATTGCTGTGAACTATCAGTAGTCTTGATATCAGTCCTAGCTCTGAGACTTACAAATCTCTATCCCAGCAGAGTGAATGATTGGTATTTGTGTCTGTATCATAAGTTTTTGCAATTACTTGATATTTTTATAAATGTTGGTGTTAAATAATTGGTTAAAAAAAATAGAAAAAGCCAGAATTCAATACCTGGAGAAACTATTTTCCCAAAAGCAACAGAAGGTGTCACTACTAACTGATTTTAAGTAAATGAATCCTCTAAGTGGAAAACACTGCCTTTTTTTTTTTTTTTTTTTAAATAAACTTTAAATTTGTTTGAGAGAGGGGAACCAGGCTCCCTTCTCAAGTATTCTCCAGCTCCAAACATAAACATTACATTTAAAAATGGAAAAGACTGCTTTACACCATCTAATTCTTCTCCTTACTGTTTGCTATTATTCCCTGCAGCTGTTTCACCTCAGCCTATGGTTCAGAGTCAAAGCAAGAAAAGTTTAGGCCAGTATTTGGACACAACCCCTCAAAGGGCTTTTTAACCCCTTAGCATTAGAACTCTAGTAACTAGGGATTTTCTCTTCAAATCCATACAAAATTAAGACCACAAGGATGGTCGAGAAACCATTACCACCAACAAGAAATGTAAAATTGAGTCTCTAAGTAGTTTGCAACTATGAAAATTTTGTGTAGACTGCATTTTAGCTTGAATAATGACTGTCTCTCTAAACTTGCAATATTATTTTAACTCTGTGTGGCAGTCTTTACTCCCTTGTCTTCCTTGATATTGTAGTGTTGCTGTTCTGTACTAAACAGCTGTTACATCCCATGCCAGAGATGGCTGTATAACACTTGGCAGGTGAGGTGTTATTTTCTAAATTTACATACAGCTTTTGATGTACTTTATGGCCATTTAAAAGTCTCTCCATAAATTTAGATATATCTATATGTGAGGCTAATATAAAACACCTTTCCCCTCCCACCCTAGTATCTTAGTAAACTTAATTTTAGATGCAGAGAGCACTGCAGGAACTCATATCCTTCCTCCTCTGGACTTCCCGAGGGGTCTCGCCGTGAGAGAGCCTGCGCTCTGAGCCGGTTCTTAT
>NW_010297647.1:0-375 GCF_000700745.2 Antrostomus carolinensis | reverse complement strand
AAAAAAAAAAAAAAAAAAAAATCTATATAAAGCCGCGGCTTTTAGCCCCCACCGCTGCATGTTTAATAGGTGCATCCAAGCACTCTCAGCGGGCTCCCAGCCTGCCGGCTCCAACGCAGCCCCTCGCTTCTCTTTTTCCCCTCCTCCCTTTTCTTCCCAAGAGAAAGGCATCTCAGGTCACTTGAATTATTTAGTGGGGTGTTTTTAACCATCTCAAGGGCTTCGCTTCCGCTGTGCGGCTCGGGTTTGTGGGTTTATTTTTACTTTATTTATATTTTAATTATTTTTTTTTTAGCACGCGGGGTGGAGTTGCTCCACTTCCCTGGCAGAAGGAGGAGAAAAAGCACGGGGGAAAGGCGAGAGGGGTGGCTCGGC
>NW_010297646.1:3273-12559 GCF_000700745.2 Antrostomus carolinensis | reverse complement strand
GCAGCCCAGGATACAGTTATTGGCCTCTGGGTTGCAAGAGCACATTGCCAGCTCAAGTTGAGATGCCCAAGCCCAGCCCTGTGTGTTCACCCCATGCTGTGTGGATGTGTACCACCCACGGGCTGGTAGCCTCTGCTTTTAGCCTTCAGGTTTACAACAAGACAAAGAGCGTGGGCCATCTTCTGCACCTGATGTCCACCATGAGTCTGGTTGGTGCACTTGCACATCTCCAGAGCATCTCTTCAGCCTGCCAGGAGAGAGAGAGGATTGAACCCACCCGGGAGGCACCTGGGAGACTGCCAGAGAAAGGGACGAGCAATGCAGGCTCTTTTGCTGTGGGTGGTAAGAGTGCCCTAAGCTGGACAACCAAGTACAAGTAAACCAGTTGCCAGCTGAAACCCTTGGTGTGCAATGTCATTGGTGACAGAAAAAAAAGCGAACACGTACTTGAGTTGTAAAAGGTACATCATGTTCCAGAGATGATTAAACATACATAATAAATACTTACCTGGAGGGGCTTGTAAGTGGAGGCCCTAGCAGGAGTGCATCAAGGATCTTTATGCAAAATGATTTTATAATGGCTGAGGAAGAAATTATTTATTAGTTCATCAAACATAAAGGAATAGTTAATGATAGCATACATTATAATCTTTATTGTGGCACGTAATTAGCAATCTCTGCGTCTACCTCAGAGCAGTAGCTGAGCACGACTGGTAGAGTAACAAGTAAGATTTATAACAATATTACAAAACACACTTTTTTTTCTATCAAAATTAATGAACCCTGTGAATGCATTGAACCAAGATTTCAGAGTCTGGTCCTAAAATACCAAATCGTGAACCAGCAACTGTTTGTCTTGGAAAGGCTCGTGCTTTTTGCCCCAGATTAGATGATTGTGTGAGCATCACTGCTGGGTGGAGGGAAGGGTGGGAGCAGTCACTGCTTGTTTTCTTTCTGTTTCACTCCTTGGTTAGGAGGACCATTGTGGAGATAGAGGTGCTGTTTATCCACTGAGGATTGTCTGACCCTCTCTGCTACGGTGTGACTGCGTGAGAGCAAATGAATTAATTCAGACTTGCGTGCCCAGGCTTATCAGGAGTATTTCCAAGGGTTTACCACTCTGAGATATGTGTTATGTTCAGCAGATGACCTCTTCTGTAGTGTTGGCTGTCACTAGTGGTTTTGACTGTGATCTTGCAAGTGCTCAAGTTGTTTGAAACAAGAGGGATTGTTGCCCTGTCAGCGAACAGTGATTGTTCAGGCTGGAAAAAGAGAGGAATTTCCATTAGCTTCTGGCAAAGGGTGGGTGTGAGTGCTGCCCTGTTACAACTCCTTACAGAGCAGAGAGGAAGCTCTGTGCATGCAAAGTCTTGTTTGTACAGGATAAATCTGTTGGAGTGAGGCTTTACCGAGCAATGAAAAAATGGAAACACAGAGGGTCAAGTTGTGCACGTGCTCCGTGTAGATCCTTGGGCACAGAGAAGATCAATTTGCAGCTCAGGAGTTGCAGGTGGACCCAAAGCAGACCACACAGGACAGGTAAGAGAGGTTAAATGACAAGTGTGTTGCTGGTCAACTATTTGCTGACCTTAAAACACACATTGTCTGGGAAACAGCACAGCACGTACCTGCTCTACATGCCACAACCTTCATATTTAGAGTGAGTTTCAGTTATGTGCTATAATGAGACATTCAAATTAAGTATTAATTAACTGCCTTCGTGGTCAAGTTAGTAGTGATGCACAACAAATAACGTCTTAGCACTCATAAAGAAATACTGTTTATTTGACTTGGGTCAGTGGTGATTAAGCCCATAGAAAGGCCTGGATAAATAATTTGGGGTTTTTTTTGGTAATTTTAAATGCATTTTAATCCCTTTTGAACACAGAATCACAGATCACAAATGCTTAAGTGCTTTTCTGAACCAGGGCTTATGTCAGTTGATTAGACTTTGTAAATAGTCTGAATTGCTTAAAATATCTCAACATATTTAGGAGTATAAATAGAGCATAAATAAATAATGCAGATTATTAGAATGTATGGCACATCCTAATGTGCTTACTATAATCAGGGAAAATGGTACAAGGTAATTAGCAATTCACAAAGAGTATATACAATTAATATTATCTGCTTACAACTCATTAATGATTAGGTTTCAGATATGCTACTCCTCATAATACTTATCAGTGTTTTCATTTTTACTGAAAATAATAATTGAGATAAATATTTTAAAATAAAATAGGGTAATATTTAACTTCAGATTTAAAATTCAAGACTTGTGATACTCGGCAACATTTTTTGACTGTTTCTAACCTACAACAAAGATTTTAGATGTATTCATTTCCAACATCTTCATCTTTTTGGTAGGGTACTTTGCATTCAGCATTTGCTTGCACAAGGATGCCCTCATGGTCCAGGTGTGGGGCTCAGTTAAACTAATCCAGCTCAGAAGGCTTGTACTTGAGAAATATCTTTCGTTAGGAGATGGAGACAACAGTCATCTCCTTCTCCAAAAATCATAGAATGGTTTGAGTTGGAAAGGACTTTAAAGATCATCCAGTTCCAACCCCCCTGCTGTGGACAGTGTTGCCAACCACTAGATCAGGCTGCACAGGGCACCATCCAACCTGGCCTTGAATGCCTCCAGGGATGGGACATTCACAGCTTCTTTAGGCAACCTGTTCCAGTGCCTCACCACCCTCTGGGTGAAAAATTTTCTCCTAATATCCAACCTAAATCTCCTCTCTCTTAGTTTTAAACCACTTCCCCTTGTCCTATCACTATCTGTCCATTTCAAAAGTCACTCTCCCTCTTGTTTCTAAGCACCCTTCAAGTACTGGAAGGACACAATGAGGTCTCCCTGGAGCCTTTTTTGTCCAGGCTAAAGAAACCCAGATCCCTCAACCTTTCTTCAGCAGAGAAGTGCTCCAGCCCTTGGATCAGTTTTGGAAACATGAGCAAAGCCAACAAAGTCAAAATAAAATGACAGATACAGATGGGTGGAATACCTTGTTCCACCACACTGTATTCTCTCTTGAGTCCCTCTACTTGATAGTCAGGTTGACCACCCCCATTTTTCCATGAGAAAAGGACCATAGCTTGTGCTTCAGTTCTCCTCAAGTGGAAGATGATGCTCAGGGCCTGTGAACCAGCCTGTTTCTGTTCTTCTGTGCTCTTTTTGATCTATCAAGCAGCCACAATGAATGGAAAAGAGAGGGAAACGATATATTGATGTTATTTGTAGCCTTACCTTGTTCACGAAGGAAGATGATCCAGATCCTCTACTTTGCATTTTCTCTTTACATATTATTACCTTTGTTTTTTCCCCAGTGAAAAAGAATGTATAACAACACTACAAAAGTTGTAATAATCTGTTCATTTAGTGGGTTAAAAAAGATGCAATATATGTAGGAATATTTTATGATTTTCCTCTTGTGCTGGATGTTGGTTTTCTGTTTGTAGTATTAGATGCTAATGATTTTAGTTAATTTTTCTGCATTTTAGAAATAAATTAATTGTTTTTTGACCTGGTTATGCTAATGTCAGTGCTACAAGACAAAAAAAAAAGGACAGTAATGTAATTAATCTCTTTTACTGGGAGCATGTGGGGAACTCAAATTGAAGCACTTTATATAAAGATTAATATACATTTGGAATATATCTATTCTATACATCTATATTTTTAGGAAAAAAACCCCAAGCCTTAGGTCCAACTTGCACTCGATGGAAAAATACTCACTGATTTCAGAACCTTTGAAGGAGAACTTAAGTGAATTTAAGAAGATACTAACTTTGTTCTAGAGATGGATGGGATTAAAAGGTCAAACTGGAAAGTAACAAAGCAGAATATAGCCTGAACCTGACAGACCAATCAGTTGTTTTCATAGATTTTTAAGCAAGAAAGTGCCATTATAAACATCTTTTCTGACCTCCTGTGTATTGCAAGCCAGGGAATTTAATCCGTGATTCCTGCATTAGAGGAAACTGCTCGGCTCTATTCCATAAAATGGTTGTCTTGTTTGTTTTGTTGGGTAATATTTTACTTTCTCGGAGTGTAGAATATTAGCCATTAGAAAGCCAATTTTGGCTCAGTTTGCTGTAGATTTGTTTTAAACATTTTGATATATATTGCATGAATAACAGCTTCATAAAACAAAACCTACTGAAAACAGCATAGTCTCTGCACAAATCTGTTTTCATCTCTGCACAATGCTTGTCTAGTTATTTTTTCTTTTCCTCAGGTTACTGAGAGCTCTTCCTGTTTGCTCAAGAGCCTGCTGTCACTTGGACCCCTCCTATGCCTGGTTTTATCATATAACCAAGATTAAAATCCTCATTGTAGTGAAATATTCCCAAGGGGAACGTTATTAATGAAGGAATACCACAAAACGAAGGTAACAGTCACTTGCAAAAGAGATGGTTTTTTGGAAAGCCACTTCCAGCTTAGGAAACTGGAGGTAGGAGGATGGAATCCTGGCCAAAAGGTAAGTTAGAGGGTAAAATAAACAGGAGAAAATGCTAAGGAAAACGCTATTACATCTTCACACTCCTTATAAACACAGAAATGTGCCCCTCACATTGAGAAAATCTGTTTCAGTACGAATGGGCATATCTTCAGTCACTGTATTTATCTTCCCCCATTTGCTTGAAACAGAGATGTGCAGTCTCAGAGAGGAATTTAAGCAATTTTACTATTTTATTCAATCACAACATGTACATTTTAAATGTAAAGTAGTCTGAATTTTCTATGAAAATTTAAATCCAAATTGTATTCCATATATTCAGCTCTCTGAATATAATATGACGTCATCAAACGTATATGACAAAGATTCACCAAATTAAAATGTGTTGCCCTGCAAACGCTTGCTTCCTGAAGAGGATGATTTCAGGGTTTGGTGATTTTGTTGGTTGTTTGCATCAGTATATCCACATATTTCTCATGTGGCATGAGCACAGGGTACAGACCTGCTGCTGCTGGGCCCTGGAGAGCATCAGCTATTGTCATCCTGCAGGTGACCCTCAGGCGGGATGGAGACCCTACACGTGCGCAGGGGTCAATGGTGGCATTTTCTGTTGCAGAAAAGGAGCTTCTTTTAACAACTGCTTGATGGTTTCACCTTGTAATAACATCCTTCAGGCTATATCTCATTATTCAGTTTGTCATGACAGCAGCAATCCTGGCTGAATTGTTTAGCTGAAAAACATGTAAAAATGATGTTTGAGTAAACAGTGTATGATATGTGGTCAATGAGTTAAAAATTATCTTCTTGTGATAAATGTCTCAGCTTCTTTCTTCATTTCAAAGCTGCAAGAAAGTCACTTTTCTAGAGAATGGAATTCCTGCTATTTTTCAGGTATAACAAAGTATTTTTTTAGTCTTTAATTTCTGTTTCAAATGCTCAGGCTCCTTTAAAGCTCTCGTAGTTTTGAAATAACGCCGCCTCTTGTAGCACTATCAGCTAAACTACTTAACTGTTGTATTGAAACACTGTCTTTAATATGGTCTGATTTCTGCTGCTCAAATTCATGGGAACGTTTTTTTTTCTGTGCTTTATCTTAATTATTATAATAAGTAATTGGCAAAAAGTATTGAAGTGGAAAAATAAACAAAGTTAAAAGAAAACTCTCAGATAAATACATTACTGGAAAGACATATTGCTGATTTTGTTATCAAATATTAACTATTTTGAATTTTTAAATAAGATTTTCATCTAAAGCTATGTATCTAACTCATTAAAAAATATGTATAAAAAAAAAATAGACAATTACTATTCCGATCCCATGAGGAAAGAATGAAAATGCTGGAAAACATGAGTGTGTTTCATTTGGCATAGACCAACTAAATACAAAGTAAGAACTTAAAAACCCTACGAAATATTGTAATTCAGTGACAATATTTTTCAGTCCATGTCATTTCAGCCCCAGGTCAGCAGCAAGCTTTCCAGGGGCAGCACACGGGGTCTCTGTACACAGAGCCCCGATGCAGAATTCTGTTTGCAGAAGATGCTCAACATCTTTGTGACCCAGCGTGGTGTTAGCACAAGGATCTGCTCTGAACCCGCAAGGCCCCTCTTGGACAGTTTTGCAACTCTACATCAACTTCTACAACTCTTTATTGCATTTAACTCCATAAACCTACCCCCTTCCCCAATCTGGGAGTCTTTCTTGTACATCTCTAACTAAATATCCTCCTGAAATGCTTCATGCTTACAAGTTGAAGAGGTGTTATGCCTTTGGTTGTTATAACAGTGTTCAGACATTCACAGTAGTTGGGGTTGCATAGGCAAAGTAATTTCTTGTAGAGGCAGTAGATCCTTTCATAGAATCATAAAATTATTTGGTTGGAAAAGACCTTTGAGATCATTGAGTCCAACCACACCTGTCCACCACTAAACCAGATCTCTGTGCACCTCCTCTACCCATATTTTAGATACCTCCAGGGATGGGGACTCCACCACTGTATAATATAACCTTCTAATGCACAGAACATAAAATTGTTCTTCAAGAAAGACACTAAACAATATCTTTCTGTTTTATCTCACTTTTTTTTTTCCCCTTCCTGCAAATGGGAAGTGTTTATTATAAGCTATGACACCTTAGCTTTTGTGCATAACAGAATTAATTGACTTGGGAATCCCCAGGCAACTTTGCTTCCATTACCACAAACTGGATAATATACAAGTTTGCTGGTGTTAAATTATATATACAGGTCACTCACAGTGCCATGTGGGAGGACTGGTGGAGGAATCTCACAGTGCTCTCTTAGAGTATCTAGTAGCTTAATGTTTTGTTTTCCATTTTTTAATAGCTTTTTCTCTGGAAGAAGTTTTTGCATTATGGAGCTGCAAAAAAAAAAAAAAAAAAAAAAAAAAAAAAAAACTGAAATGAAGTTTTGAGAATTTAAAAGTATATTTTTAAGAGTTTTTGTTGTTTTGAAAGATGTGAGCTGTAAATAGAAAGACCAACTTGACTCAGAGGAACTCTGGTGCAAATGGAGCAAAGGGGGAGCAGCATGTGGAAGTTTTCCACCATGGAAGTTTTCAAAGCCAGGTTGGATGAGGCTTTGAGCAACCTGGTCTGGTGGAATGTGTCCCTGCTGATGGCAGGGGTGTTGGAACTAGATGTTCTTGAAGGTCCCTTCCAACTCAAACCATTCTATGAAATGCTGTGGTGCATGCCATGCTACTGCCATCACCAATTCAAACTAATAGCGTGGTAAAGCCAACAATAAACGGGAAAAAAATCTGTCCAGCTTCCCAAATCTGAATGTATCAATTTAGCAGAAAAATCATACAGAATTCTTCTCATATTAAATACTTGAAAAATACAAACTCTGAAAAAAAAAACCTGCCTTAAAGGAAGTCAGGGACAGTTCAATTTTCAAAAGAAGTTATGTTTCAGCAGAAGATCCAGCACGTGGGAGTAAAAATCATTACCTGAGGCATACCTAGGGGTATTGGATGGCTCAGGAACTGAAATGCAATCTGCGTGCTGGTTTTGCTACGCTGCAATTTCCAGTCAAAGTACACTGGAAATTCATATATCTACTGTTTGAACCTTTGTTCTTGTTTTATTTTTCCTGTGGAGGAGCTAGACAAGAGGTACCAGAGGGGAAAAAGAAAGATGGCAGCTCTTACACAGACACTGTAGATGCAGACATCTGTGGATTATCAAGGTGGAGGATGAGTGTCCATCCATGTGTATTTCCACATATTTATTCCTTAAAACATCTGTCTTCACACGAGGCTCATGGGACAAAGGCAATTTTTAGCACTTTATTGTGCTCTAACCTTACCTAAGCTATTGGCACTGTCAGTGGAGTGTTTGCTTATTCTGCTGTTGCAGCTCTCTCCTTTCAGGTCTCCATCACTAATTGCTGAGAGCATTTCTGAAGTGTGATAAATCATTTCTCCACATATATTTTAAAAGACAGTTTTCTATTCTTTTTGGAGACCATAAATAAGAGAGAAACATGACTGCCCCTAACCTAAGTGCTTCTCGACTTCTCAGGCTGTAGATGCATAATCTTTCCTCAGGAATTAATTATAATTCAGTGCTATGTGTTGCAACAAAGAACATTATGGGATGCTGTCAGGCTGTAAAGGTTGAGAAAAGTTAGCTAGTTTAGTAACCAGGAGGTGATTAAATTTGTTACTCAGCTAGTTGGAAAATATCAGGGTACCTTACATCCCTGAGTTTGTGCTCCTGACTACAGTCTGTTTTCAGTACTGGATAGGAAGCAGTGACTTGGTGGCTCCAGGCTGAGTCCGTGGGGCTGAGCAGGACATTAATGGCCATGGTCTCTTCTGATGGCTTTGAGATGGGTGTGAGCACCCACAAACTGGGGCAATAAACCAGTACTTCAGGTTCATTTATGAGGAGATGCCTGCAGCTCTGGAGGACCTTACCCAAAGAAAGTTAAGGAGGCCCCAATGGGTCAGGAAAGCTTAAACCTGGCTGACACAGTGAAATACTCAAGGAAGGATGAGCTCTGAGTGATTTATTTCTGGCTTGTGTTTCCAGGTGAGTTAATAAAAATTCATTTCAGTTAATCTGAGTCTTGTCTGTGTGTCTTTGTGGCTGAAATGATGCTTTGGTCATGTCTTGGTGATGCTAGCAGAGCTTAAAGCTTCTTATGTACATGAATTAGAAGAATCAATCTCTTTGAACACATTTTAAATTGATCTTTGATTGGACCACATAACTCTTGGATAAGGTACCATAGTATTAGTCAATTTGAGTTGGAAAGATGATGATTCAAATTAAAATTGAAAGATGACCTATATTGAGCAGCTGCAGTCTGCAGAGTGTTGAGGGGGGTTTTTTTGTTTTGTTTTGTTTTTTTTCTTTTATTAGTGTGCCACTCTGTCTCTGAAGTCCTTGCTGTGAATACTAATGTCAGCACCAGTGTTGTGTCCAGAATTACTAACTTAGGCATTTGCATTAATGATCTGTGGCTTGTGATATCGCTTTAATCCTGGCTTCAAATTACTCAGAATCTATAACACAAAATGCTTCTGTATCTTCTGCTTATTAGAATTTATTTACATCCAACATAGTTACACAGAGCTGCGGGCTAGTTTGAAGGGTCTGACTTTACTGCACCATTTACCTTTTCTGTCTTCATGAAGTTTGAATTTAATATGAAGATCTTGAAAAAATATAGTTGAGATTAAGATCCTGAATTCCCAAGGGAAAGGGTTGTATTCAGGCACCCAGATTACAAAGGTAGCTTCTTGTGTGTATCTGTACATGCCCAGTGGACAGTGTGAAATAAAGGCAGCTG
>NW_010297646.1:0-3248 GCF_000700745.2 Antrostomus carolinensis | reverse complement strand
GCAGGACTTGTGTAACCTTTTCACAAGGGACAATAAAAAATAAGTGTGAAATGCTCTGCTCATAATATCTTGTTTTGATTAACCATAAACCAAACATCAGTGATTTATATGGGTATGGAAGAAGTGAAACCTCACTGACCTATCTCAGATATTCTTGCTGCATTTCTTACCCTTACAGCAAAGTGTTTAATTTTATAATCTAATAATTACCTGTTTTATTAACAAGCAACACCAATGCCTCTTAGATGTTAAGTATCTTCAGGTTTCAGTCTCTCTCACATGTACAATTTTATGACCAAGCCTTATTTCTAACTTCAGGAGATTTTAGCCAATAGTTAAATTTTCATGGCTAAATTATAACTAGCTGTTTCCCCTTATTCCCTGCCAAAGAAGATTTGTAATGGGAAAACTGACAAGTCAGGACACTTATAAATTTATATCTGAAAGCTCCATTGTGTCAGCTTCTTCAGAACCATCTTAATGTGATTGCCTTGTCAGCTGCATCAATAATAGAGGGCAAAGATCAATCTGTAATGAAGGGAGATGAGATAATTTTTCTAAGTGTAGAATGGTGATTCTTCCCCAGTAACTGGAAGCTGCAATTACAGTGGTGGATGTTGCTCTTCAAATGCCTTGTAGACCTGTATTTTGGAATACCCAACGATAAATAAAATTAAACCACCGTAGCAACAGGTTGCTGTAAAGGTTTGCAGGAAGGTGGGACATATTTTCAGGTTTCAGAATATAGTTTGATCTGTAAAGTACAAAATACAGCATTTTGTCTTTGTTTCTTTGTTACTAAGCCTTCTGTTGGATTTTTCCATGTGTAAAAATTAATTTAGCTGGAGAGCTGTAGGTTAAAAGGGGAGAAGGAAGAGCAGTGCCAGTCTCAGGTGGCTGCAACGAGAAGTATTAACTGGGAGCATGAGGGTCTCTGCTGTGTATCTGAGGTCATGGAGGAGATAGTCGAGGTGGAGGGAGACCAGAGGATTGCTCTGCATCCTTAAATGACACCTAAAATTTCCCCTGACATTGTCTGTATAAGAAAATATTTTGGATTGCTCAGGCAAGTAATTAATATGTAGTTACTCAAATGTTTGTTGATTTTCTTGGATGTCTACGGCAGCAATATGTTCATTCTTCTCTTCTCTATCATTGCTATGATTGGGTAGGGTTTTGAATTTGTTTGAGTGGGGGGTTTTTGGATGGGTATTTTTTTGGTAAAACAGCATGTTTAACAATAATTATATGTTCTAGTTTAAAATTATATCACGTTTTATCCTGAAGAATCCCACAGTTTTATAAACTGTTGTTTGGAAGAAACACCTCGGTGCACCTGGAAGCCGAAGCTCATGATTTTTCTTTGGAAGAACAAACAAAGCAGAATGAAAAGAGAAGAAGAAGCAGGGCAGCTGTCTGCTCCTCCCAAAGCAACAGCTGAGTGATCATGTTAACACGAACCAGTTTGTTGGGCTCCAGTTGAAAGGTCACTGGTACCATTTGCTAATATTGGGATCAGCCATTCTTCTAAGAAAAACAGCCAGCTGGCAGAGCACGACATCAAAGGCAAATAGCTGTTCCTGTTAAAACAGCTGAGGATTCACCTCTTATTTTTTATAAATATTAGAAGATTTTTTTCAGTTAGAGTGACTTAATAACAGATCCAGCCTATGTCTTCTAAATCTCCTCAAATATTGTCTCAAATGAGATTTTTCTCCAACAATTTTTGGTAGAGTTCTGCAGTTTGTTGCAGGTTACTCTATCTCTGGCTTCCTCTTTTGAAGTGTTCAGCTGCACCATGAGGGAGTAAGCAGGCTGCTCTGTGGTTTAGATGGACAGTCAAGTGCTAACAATAATGAACAACAAAACCAAATTGCTGAGACACTGTCAGGCACAAGCTGGAGGTCATTTCCATAAATTTGGTGGGTTTTTTTTTTTAAAAAAAAAAAAGGAATGTATTTGGCTAACTGAGGCTCAGGTCATGGAAGTTTGTGAAGGATTCTCAGAAGAAAGCTACATCCATGAATCTGTTTTCCATGAACCATTTATCTGCTTGGATTTGGAAACAGAACTGGCTTTGTCTTTATTTTCCATGAATGGTTTATTGCTTGGATTTGGAAACAGAATTGGCTTTGTCTTGGTTGTGCGAAGCAGATGACACCATCTTGGTGGGGCAGCACTGTGGACATTGTTGGAGGGGCCATATTCACCTCTGTGCTGATTGCATCCTCTTCAACTCCTTCAGCCTGCCCTTTGCCATCCAGCAAATTTGTCCCGAATTCAGTTTCTTTTTCCCTTACCACAAAAAGTGGTTTTAAAAGGCAACCTTTAGAAAACCACCTCTGTGCTGATTGCATCCTCTTCAACTCCCTCAGCCTGCCCTTTGCCATCCAGGATATTTGTCCCGAACTCAGTTTCTTTTTCCCTTACCACAAAAAGTGATTTTAAAAGGCAACCTTTAGAAAACTATGATATTGCAATGGTACAGGATGACTGCCTCCATCTCTAGTGAACTTTTGAGCTGGCTGGTCTGATGAGCGCTCTCTCTTCCTACCCTTTAACAAACCTTTATTCCAAGGTGCAGCTTTGAGTTTCCCATGACAAGTGTGCAGTGGGGCACCCTCATGCATCCAGCATCTGGGGGGACAATCAGTAATCGCATGATGGTGGGTAATGATGATTTCTAGCTTAAATTAATTTCCTATTGAACATGGGGATATTAAAAACTATTGTCATTTACACAGAATATTACAGGTAGACAATTTTGTCAGTGTGAAAGGTGGCAATGAGAACAGTCTTGGCTTTCCCTGTGCCCACCTTGGATAGGCATCCAGCATCTGGGGGGACAATCAGTAATCGCATGATGGTGGGTAATGATGATTTCTAGCTTAAATTAATTTCCTATTGAACATGGGGATATTAAAAACTATTGTCATTTACACAGAATATTACAGGTAGACAATTTTGTCAGTGTGAAAGGTGGCAATGAGAACAGTCTTGGCTTTCCCTGTGCCCACCTTGGATAGAAAACAGCCCATGGGGATATTAAAAACTATTGTCATTTACATAGAATATTATAGGTAGACACTTGATTTTGTCAGTGTGAAAGGTGGCAATGAGACCAGTCTTAGCTTTCCCTGTGCCCACCTTGGAGACAAAACAGCCAGCTAGGGCAACTTGGAAAGCAGTAAAAGCAAATTAGTTGATGAAATTGTTCTCTGTAGTGTGCACTACAATTTTTCCTTCAA
>NW_010297645.1:0-10027 GCF_000700745.2 Antrostomus carolinensis | reverse complement strand
TTTTTCTTTTTTTTTTCTTTTTTTTTTTAATACCATGATTATTAACTGCTTTATCTAATGTATAGAAAGTAAAGGAGTGGTTCTGTGACTTGCTCATTCAGAAGAACATGAGAAGTAAAAGATTTTTTGCTTTAGTTTTCTTCTCTATTAGAGAACGTCTGAAATCTTGACTGAAGTGCTGATTCTATCGAGGATATCTTAGTTTGCAAATTATAGAGTGGTTCATGAGGATGGAGTGATCAGTCTAAATGCTTTTGTTGACTTATTTTTATTTCAGACTAATTAATTTATACAAAGTCTGACACTAGCTTTGAGAACAGTTTTAGCTTCCTGTATGTGAAGAGTCACTGAGACAAAACTGAGCTCTGGCATACAGATCGTCTTAGTTCCAGGTAGATTTTACCAGCAGCATTGAAAACTTAGGATCTCTCACACAGAACAACAGCACTGAACTGAAGAGAGTAAGTAATACCAGTAAGAGAGTGTATGGAATGGCTTTAGATGGAGATAAAATTATTTTGAATTCACATATGTTTACTGAATGAAAAGTAACAGTCTAATCAGAAGTGTTTCACTTTAAGCTTAAGGTGTGCTTTTTCATGGAAAAATAAATTCTTGTCCTACTCTTGACTTTCACTCGCCTTTAGCATCTCAGGGTAATGTAATTCTCTAACCTCCTCCTGGTGTAGACTTTCTGGTCTTCAGTCTTTAACAGCCCTCAGATCTTAGCTATTTAGTTCATTCTCGTCCATTTTTTCTTCAGCACTTTCCTTCTCTGGGGTCCTCATCTAAATATCTGTTTCCTATATATCTGAATATTCCTCCTCTCACGTGCTCATTCTTTCAGCTGTTTTTTTATAGTCCAGTTAAAGTTCATATTCCTGATGTCTTTTCTTAACTTCTTTCCAACTAGTTTCCCCATAATTCCAAACTAGTTTCCTGTCCTTTCTCACTCTACTTTACCAATCTCTTTTCCTAATGTTCCTCTTTCTCTAGACATTTTTCCACCTTCATGGGCATCTACCTTCAACAATTTCTTTATCCTAAATCCTTTCCCTCTGCAGTTCTGGATTATATCACTCCTAGACTTCCAGTCACAAATTTTCCCCCTCTTTCCAGGCAGGGGAAGTTTAGGCAAATATTTTAACAAACTAAGCTTGTAGAGACAGTTCCCTAGAATTCCAGAATTTTCACTCATGAACTTCTTGAGTTTGAAGGATGGTAGAGAAAACTTAATTCCATTTATCTCTGAAATACCAAATTCTCAACCTATGCTTCATGTTGCTTTACTGTTACTGTAGCAGTACTTTGTGATATCATGAAGGAGATTAACCTAATTCCTTGATAGAGTGGCAAAGGTATCATTTAACAACTGCAATACAGGGAGGATTGTGAGTTTCTGAAATAGTTCTTATCACTGAACTGAGATCCATTCAGATAAAAACTTTTTCCTAAATCACAGAAGACAAGGAGGCCTGTTAATATGTATGTAAGTCCTTGGAAATCTCATAGTGTTAGTTCAGCTTTACTTCATATTAGATTTGACAGTTCAAGGATTGAACTTTTGTATTCTTATGTACATATATTTGAATAATTTCTTTTTGTTCTCAAGCTTCTTTAAGATGTACCTGCCACCTGAAATAAAGTCACTATCTTCTCCATACAGAACATTCATTTTAGATTTATCATAACATCATCAACTAAAAGAAAGAATCAGATAACAGAAAAAAAAAAAACCCACAAATTAGTGACAAAAAAACCCCAACAAACTTCTTAGTGAAACCGGTACATCTTGACAGTGTTGTTATTTTAACTGTGTTCTAGCTCTTAGGTCTACTGAAAGGTATTCTGAAACTAACTGAACTACTAGGTCTACTGTAAAGCTTTTCAGTGTTTTGAAACAAAGGCTGTCACACTGATGTGTCTTAATCTTCTGGAATATGAAGAAACATTTCCTGAAATAAGGAATACATAGCAAGGTTCCATGTGACAGATAAGTGCTTCCTGAGATTTAGTCTCAGGAAGCATAGTGGTGTTGCATAGTGGTGTTGAAATATGGAACTGTGTGGGACGTTGTGATTAAAATGAGCACACTTTGAGCAAACAAAGAAATGTATCTTTCACTTTTTGATTTTGATAAGCAAACAAAATAAAAAGTATAATCTGTATTAACTGTTCCTTTTTTTTCTTCTTTTGACATTTGCATCTATGAAATTTTGATTATAAATGTCAGAATAAATCTTGTTTCATGTTCTTGAATTCACACACTGACCATTAAACAAATAAATATAAAACCTAAAAAGAAGTAAGGAAAAAAAAGTACAACAAAAATTTACTTAGTATTCAGAAAAGTAAGTGCTAGTTCACTAAGAAATCACGTTTGTTTAACATGGCATTTTTTCTGTCTTTAAATTTAAATTTCATTGCAATTTTATTCTTTAAAAACTGTCTTGTTTTATTTCTTTATTAAATGCAAAGAAAGAACTTTGCAATTTTATCAGAGACATGATTTTTACATCATTTTATATTTTCAGGTGTAGTAAGTAAATTACATTTGCATACACTAGATCTTTTCCTTGAAGGATTATCCCTGCAAGTCCTTCAACTTCTCTACATGACCTTATCAGCAGTTTTGTATAGATGGATGCATATGAACAAGTCAAGTTTAGCAGGTAATGTTACCAAATTTTCCCATATATTGTTTACTTATAATTAGAGATATAGCAGTCTCCTCAGAAACACAATAAAGGTAACAAAATATTTTAATTCCACAACTCAAATGCCTGGAAGACAAGCTTTTGTCATCCCACCCTTTTCATGCTCAATAACACAGGAATGGATAATGATTCTTTGCAAACCGAATAACAATGTTAGCTTACTGCATACAGCATATCAAGATATTACAAGTATTCAAGCATGTCTTTCTTGTCCAAAAGAAATTGTAAACATGCTTCGTGAATTTCGTTTTTAAATTTTTTACTCAGTAGGGAGCAATTAATTACCTTTACACTAAAAACTCATTTTGGGAGAGAGAAATTTGATAGAAATGTGACAAGTGCAGCCCTGCAGTAACTTCTACTTGTGCATCATAACTATATTCTCTGGTTTTAAAAATAAAATAAATGCATAGCAACTTTTAACCTTCTTTCATTTCAAAATACAGAGCAGTACACAACCTATTTCTAGGTATATGTATATTCTCTAAAATAAATGGTGTATCTCTCCATCAAGTTGTTAAATAATTAATTAAACCATAACTTATGACACTGAAGTGACTTTGGAAAAGCATATTGGAATAAATCTAATCTTTTCCTGTCTAAATTATTAGACCCTTGGGACGACATCACGTCTAAGGGTATGTAACAGGAGCACACAAATTACATAACAGCCACACCATTTACATCTTCATAGAAGTGTGAGATCTTTTCCAGAGTAGTTTATAGATATCCTAACACTTTGAAATGAATAAATCAAAAAATGCTCGTGGAAAACTTGCAGTTTTTCAAAAACACATAACGTAGGTGGAACTGGAGGAAATAATTCTCATTTTCTTTCTTTCATTTCTTTGGTATTGTCAGCTTCTACCTAGGGAAACAACTTCTGCAAATGAGTAAAAAAAAATTCAAAACAGGTTGTTTTTATATATGTATATATATATTAGTTTATCTACAAATCAAGCAAGTTATTTTTATTATCTCCATTATTATTCAAATAAAATTTAACAATAGAAAATCTAGTGGTAAAAAAGATACTTGACTTTGATAACTTCACCAGACATGTTTAAATAACTTAAAACTTTACTAGAAACAAAATGTTACTGAACTTTCCCTGCTCTGCCTCTTCTACCAGTTGGTGGTAACATTTGCACTAATTAATCCCACTCTACAGAGCACATTCTATTCTGCATTTGTATCAGTTTTGCCTCTTACTACCTTATAGACTCTATACTTTTTTAAGTTTATTGCTATCTCTTTTTTGTGAAATTATTCAGTCACAGATTTCAGGTAAAGAAAGGCATCAAAGCTGGTTGCTTTTGTGCAACTGATGCTTAATCTGGATGCTATGATGCTCTTGATGAAGTTCCTTTATTACAGAGAAGAGCAGATACAGAGAAATAGAATATATTGATCTCCCAAGTCCAATAATCTTTTAAAATTTTGCTTACACAACATATGTACAGTACTTCGTATTGTTTAAAAATGAGAAAATCTTACTTTTATGGGCTATCTCAAGATAACTGTATATATTGTTTTAATCTCCAAAAAGTTTAGGGAAGATGAAAGGATACCACCAAGAGAAAAATATTATTTAAGGATCCAGTCTTAGTATTGATTTCAGGAAAACTGCTCCCCAGAAACAAAGATAAACCTAGATATAAATCACTGTGGGAATAGAAGTTGATGGGTTACAGTCCTTTCTACAGAACTGAAGCTGTGGACCCTGACATGAAGAAATATATCTATAATAAATTTGGAATCTATGCTTCATCCCCTGTCATACAATGTCTCAAAATATGAAGCAAATGCCTTCTGTGTGCAAGGTTTTGTACAATTATTCTTATTTTACAGAGGTAACTGAAGAGCCGTTCACACAAGACAGACAGCAGAACTGATAAAGGGTGTGAACTCCTGAGTTCAGTTCAGATCACTGCATCACAATCTCTTTTTTCTTGTTGTTTTTATTTTGTCCTTTTCCATTTAGTTGTCTTAATTTCTGTTCTACTAGAGGGAAACAGAAGATGATTGGATATTCATTAAAGTCAGTGCTACGTTTGCTATACACTAGAAGATGTTTTTTAAAAAGTAATAATTATAGTGAATTTTCTAATATATCTTTAGGAAAAAAATAAGCACAGAACTTTTATCAACAGCTAAGTTTGAAAAAAATCTAACTCAAAAACTAAAAGAATGTACAAGTTAGACTATCAAAGTAAAAACACAAGAAGGATACTATAAACAGCAAAATATTAATAAACTTAGCTAGCTTTCAATTAAATTTCAATATTTCAATTATATTAGCATTAATAATCAATACAATTTAACAGTGATAGTACAGGATGACCAATTTCTTTGTGCTCTTCAGCTGAAAGCATTGAATTTCTGAAAATAAGAATGGTTGTGATATATACCTTTGCTATGGTTGCAGGACTACTAAACTATTAGGTTGAGCTGTGCCGTGTCAAGAATGTAAAGGGAGGCATATATTTTATAATAATTTGGTATTCTGTTATATTTGTGCAGAATGTAAAAAAAAAATAAAAAATGTGTGTGCCTCAATCTGAAAATAATATAGAATACTGAATGTTTAATTTTGAGTTTATATTAGAATATGCCAGGTTAAATTTGATATGTATGGTTATTGATACTGGAGAGATGTTGCAGTGGCCAGTATGCCAGACAGCTATGCTTTAGTTTGGTTTGAAGAGAGGTGAACAGAAAACCATAGCCAGTAGATATTCTCTCCAATGCAGTAGCCAGGGTGTTTTCAGATAATGCTACTGGTGTATCAAAAATAAGACTGCTGGGTTATATAGAATGGTGGAATATGGAAGTTTTAAAATATAAATACTTAGCCTTGTAGTAACAAGGTGGGCTGGATATTATATTTAGTAAAATATACAACCTGGAAATGTTTGAAAATGTTTTGGGAAATGAACACTCCTAGAGAAAAAAAAATCTGATAGGTATTTAATATATTTCTTATTCCAGTACAGAAGAAAATATTAAACATTAAAATAGAGAAGGTATGTGGCATGTATACTAAATAAACAGTGAAGTAAGAACAATCTGAAATGTGAGAGTGATTATGAATTATGTTTAAGGAGAAACAAATTGAACAATAGATGATGTTACAGATTGTCCCGGTTTTTAGCTAGAATAGAGCTGGGTTTCTTTTTAGTAGCTAGAATAGTGCTGCATTTTGCTTTCACCCTGGGATTTGTTATGAGAGAAACACTGATAACATACTAGTGTTTGCATTTTTGTCACTGAAGTCATAGAATCATAGAATGGTTAGGGTTGAAAGGGACCTTAAATATATCTAGTTCCAACCCCCCTGCCATCAGCAGGGACACCTTCCACTAGACCAGGTTGCTCAAAACCTCATCCCACCCGGCCTTAAACACTTTCAGGGAGGAGGCATCCACAACTTCCTTGGGCAACCTGTTCCAGTGTCTGACCACCCTCACAGTGAAGAACTTCTTCCTAATATCTAATCTAAACCTTCCCTCTTCCAGTTTAAAGCCATTTCCCCTTGTTCTGTCGTTAACTGCCCTTATGAAAAGTCCCTCTCCAGCTTTCCTGTAGGCCCCCTTTAGGTACTGAAAGGCCACTACAAGGTCTCCTCGAAGCCTTCTCTTTTCCAGACTGAACAGCCCCAACTCTTTCAGCCTGTTCTCATAGGGGAGGTGCTCCAGCCCTGGAAGTGAAGGACTTCATGTTTTGTTAGTGTACAGGCAGAAGTTCTAAGGGGGTGAGGAATATTTAAATTAATAAGCTAAACTGGCATTTGGGTATGCCAATGGGATATTCCTTATCATATTATGTTATGTCCAGTATATTAGTGAGGGTCTCTTCCTCTTTTGGCTCTCACTGGTTTTCACTCGGGCTCTTGCTCTTCCGGGATTCCGGTTTCGGTTCGGGATTGTCACTCCTCTGGGATCATTATCTGGGAAAGGGCCGGGCTTGGTCAGTGGGTGGTAAGCAGTTGCACTGTGTATCACTTATTTGCATCTTTTGTTACAGTTATCATTATCACTATTAATTTAATATTAGTATTATTTTATTTTTTCTTTTATTTCTATTATTAAACTGTTCTTATCTCAACCTACAAGCCTCCTTATCCTTGTCCTCCCAATCCTCTCCACTATCCCCTGGGGCTGATGGGGGAAGTGGGTGAACAGCTGTGTTGGCTGCTAGCCAAGGGCTAGCCAGGTGAAACTATCACACAGATTTCTAGAAGGATCACTCATTTTTGAATACTGAACAATGACCAATTTGGATTAATGTCCTGAGTCACAAAAGTTAAACATAAATGCTCCCGTCACAGTATTTCATTCATACTGAAGAAAGAAAAGGACAATAAAAGAAGTTTAGATTTTTAAAAATTCTTTACACATATTTAATACTGGAGATTAAAATGCTTTTTAATTAAAACTTTGTTAAATCCAGTGGGAAGATTTTTAAGCTGATATTCTACAATAATCAGTCTTGAGACGGATTTCCTTTTTGATATTCTTTCACCCTTTCTCTCCCTGTGACTTGTTTTAATAAAATGACATAAATTCTGAGTTTTTAAACTGAAATAATAAATAATTTATTTTTTTCTTTATAAAGACTTGTTCCTCATTCAGAAAACATGTAATTTAGAAAATTTTGGGGTACTCCTTGTAGCTTATAACCATCTGGTTTTTATATTATATTGAGTCTGACTGACTATATTTTAACTGTGTACCAAATCCATCCATTGGGTGGATTTATTACACATTTTTATGTTTATATTTTTGCATATAGTTGCTAAACGTCATTGACTTAGTAAGCATGTGTAAAGTTAAAAAATCCTTTTTTCTGGCTTGTCCCTGCAACCAAAAAAAGGGCTCTAGGTTTAGTTTGACTCAGATTTTCCCCATCTGCATTACTTTCAAAAACCAGGAAAACAAGTATATTTGATGACAATGATAGTGTTGCAGTTTAAATAACAAAAATGTTTAAACTGCCCACATAGTAGAACTGAGAAAAGGGTAGAATGTTGGGGAAAACATAATCCTAAATAAAGCTATTCATAGATATAGTATTGTCCTGGTTTATTCTGGGATAGAGCTAATTTTCTTCTTCTTAGTAGCTAGAAAAGTGTTGTGTTGTGGGATTTGGTATAAGAAGAATGTTGATAACATGCTGATGTTCTTAGCTATTGCTAAGAAATCAATTACTTGTGCGAGCTGGGTACAAGCATAACAAGAGCAACAGACGTCAATGGGATATTCCATATCATATTACGTTATGTTCACTGTGTAAATGAGGGTTGGTTGGAAAGCTGGCCTTTTGCTCTTCTGGGATTTTGGTTTTGGGATGGAATCATAGAATCACCTGGTTGGAAAAGACCTTTGAGATCATTGAGTCCAACCGTACCTGGACTAGATGATCTTTTGAGTTTAGTAGTGGTACTAAACCACATCTTCGAGCACCCCATCTAGCCATCTTTTAAACACCTCCAAGGATGGTGACTCAACCACCTCCCAACGCAGCCTATTCCATTGCCCTATAACCCTTTCAGTGAAAAAGTATTTCCTGACTTCCAATCTGGTACAACTTAATGCCATTGCTTCTTGTTCTATCACTAGTTACCTGGGAAAAAAGATACATAACTGCCTTGCTACAACCTCCGTTCAAGTAGTTGTAGACAGTGGTAAGGTCTCCCCTCAGCCTCCTTTTCTCTAGGCTAAACAACCCCAACTCCTTCAACTGCTCCTCATAAGGCTTGTTCTCCAGCCCCTTCACCAGCTTCATTGCCCTTCTCTGGACACGGTGCAGTGCCTCAATGTCCTTCTTGTAATGAGGGTCCCAAAACTGGACATAGTATTCAAGGTGTGGCCTCACCAAAGCTGAGTACAGGGGAAGGATGACTTCCCTGCTCCTGCTGGCCACGCTGTTTCTGATACAAGACAGGATGTCGTTGGCCTTCTTGGCCACCTGAGCACACTGCTGGCTCATATTCAGCCAGCTGTCAACCAACACCCCTGGTCTTTGTCTGCCAGGCAGCTCTCCTGCCACTCTTCCTCAAGCCTGTAGTGTTGCATGGGGTTTTTGTGACGCAAGTGCAGGACTCTGCACTTGGCCTTGTTGAACCTCATACAGTTGGTTGCAGCCCATTGATCCAACTTGTCCAAGTCCCTCTGCAGACCCTTCCTACCCTCAAGCAGATCAACACTACCACCCAGCTTAGTGTCATCTGCTCTCCTGCTCTGGGATCATTAGCTGGCAACAAGCTGGGCCTTGGGTTAGTGGGTGGTGAAATTGCATTGTGCATCACTCATTTGTATATTATTATTGTTGTTGTTGTTATTATTCCTATTATAATTATTATTTAATTTTATTTCCATTATTAAATTGCTTTTATCTCAACATTTGAATCTCCTTGCCTTTACCCCTCCAATTCCTTCCCCCATCCCCTGGGGCGATAGGAGAGTGAGTAAGCAGCTGAGTCCTTGATATCTATTCTGAGCAGATTATTATATACTTGAGTATCAACTTGAAATTCAGAGTGAGCACAGAATACACACATGCACACTAAAAATTTAAGAGTTTTTTTGCTATGGACTCAATCATAATTTTGTACCTTAGAAACCAATGTACCGAAACTCAAGAACAAAATGAGTATTTTATTGGTGATAATATTTTCATATGGAATACTCTTGGTAGACTAATCTGAAGGCTCTGTAAACTAATAACATTAAAATATTCAATGTAAAATAGATTCTTTATTTAAGAAATATGTGATATAACCTAAAGCACATGCCTCCCACATCTGACAATAAGACCAAGTATTTCTTATGGATTCGTAAAGGAGTCCAAAAGTACCTGTAAATCAGAGTTCTGATCACTTAGCACCTTATCATGTTAGACTAACCAAAGTTCTAACTAAACTAGCTAGCTGAAGTACAGAGAAAAAGACAGCATCTGAAATTAATTGTTTATTTTTTCATTGGAGGAACTGATGGTAGAAGTTCCACTCCAAATATGTATATATAGATTCAAGTTCCAAATTTATGTTTGATCTAACAGTCTCCTGACTGAGCCCCGTCTGTTCCCAGATAATGATCCCGGAGGTGCGACAATCCCGAACCGAAACCGCAATCCCAGAAGAACGAGAGCACGAGAGAAAGCCAGAGAGAGCTAAAAGAGGAAGGGACCCTCACTAATATACTGGACATGACGTGATATGATATGGAATACCATATCTAACTGTCAGTTAAGTTTGTTAATATAAATATTCTTCTGTCCCCTTAAATCTTGCGATTGTGGACTAACAG
>NW_010297644.1:0-521 GCF_000700745.2 Antrostomus carolinensis | reverse complement strand
ACTTAACTCCGTTCCCCAACTGGATTTAATTCCGTTCCCTACCTGGATTTAACTCCAGTCCCCACCACTCTTTGGTCATGGCCATCCAGACAGTTTTTTTACCCAGCAGCTGCTTAATCCATCCCCTGAGGAAATGCCACCAAACCATCCCTTGGTGACCCCACAGTGTGTTCATGGTTCCAGTACCCCAAAGGCAGCACCACGGGAGGTGCAGCCTCTTACTCACCAGCATGGCCGTGTCGACCGGTGACGCCGAGAGCAGCAGCTCCCCGCTGGGAGCCCAGGCCAGGCTGGTGACAGGGCTGTGCCCCGGGTAGGACAGCACCTGAGCGCAGCCAGATGAAGGTCTGGAGGGAAGGAGAGAGAAACCACCGTGGTTGATGGCAGGAAGAGCTGGCCCATGTGCCACCAAACGCCAGCGCTGTGTCCCCCGGCAGGACAGGCACCTGCCTGGCTGTCCTGGTGTCACTAGGATAGAGTTAATCTTCTTCTTAGTCACTAGAACAGCTGTGGTTGAGGTT
>NW_010297643.1:9229-20750 GCF_000700745.2 Antrostomus carolinensis | reverse complement strand
TCCTCCTCCCGCCTCCCCGCTGCCGCTCCGGGGCTCGGAACCTGACGGCGCCGTTGGAAACGTCTCTGCTCCCAGGTGAGCTCCCGCATCCCGGCCACGGCAGGGAAAGCCCGTCTGCCTCTGCGGAATTCGGGGACTGGAGATGGTCCCGTTCCCTTCCACAAGCAGAAATATCGAGCCCTAACTGCAGCATCCGTCCCGGGGCGGTTCGCTGCTGGGATCGGCTGGGCAGCAGAGATCACCTTAATGAAAGTCTTCAGGTGTTCACTACATCTTTTTAAAATCCCTGCAGCGCACCTTCCCGGAGAGCCCAGCCCGCCCCTCCATTAGCCAGACTTTATTTCCAGCCTGTAAATTCCTGCCATGTTGCCTTCTCTTTCTGGTAGTTACCTCTTTGTGGCTGAGTTTTAAAAGCCTCTAACTTTTTTTTTTTTTTCCAAGCAAGAATTTTCAACAACAAATTCTCCTTCAATACTTTTTAAACTTCTTTTCAACAGAAGAAATTTGGGAAGGGAAACTGAGCAAGAATCTTGTTTTGCAAGGCAGAATCTTGCTTTGTTTGGGTTTGTAAACTGGGATTTTCACAGATGTGTCCCATTTTCTTATGTGTCTTCATTTAGGAAATGATTATGCAGGGAATTTGGGGAAAAGTTTAGGGAAATAAGGGCAAGAGGGGGGGCACTATCCTGGCCATTTCCACGCTTCAGTATTGATGGAGAGATAATCATAGAATCATAGAATGGTCTGGGTTGGAAGGGACCTTAAAGCTCATCTAGTTCCAATCCCCCTGCCATCAGCAGGGACACCTTCCACTAGACCAGGTTGCTCAAAGCCTCATCCAGCCTGGCCTTGAACACTTCCAGGGAGGGGGTATCTACAACTTCCTTGGGCAACCTGTTCCAGTGTCTGACCACCCTTACAGTGAATAACTTCTTCCTAATATCTAATCTAAACCTCCCCTCTTTCAGCTTAAACCCATTTCCCCTTGTTTTGTCATTAACTGCCCTTATGAAAAGTCCCTCCCCAGCTTTCTTGTAGCCCCTTCAGGTACTGGAAGGCCGCTATAAGATCTCCCCGGAGCCTTCTCTTTTCCAGGCTGAACAGCCCCAACTCTTTCAGCCTGTCTTCATAGGAGAGGTGCTCCAGCCCTCGGATCATCCTGGTGGCCCTTCTCTGGACTTGTTCTAGCTGCTCCAGGTCTCTCTTGTGATGGGGGCTCCAGAACTGGACACAGTACTCCAGGTGGGGCCTTACAGGGGGGGAGTAGAGGGGCAGAATCCCCTCCCAATAGGGAATAATATATTCCCAATAGGGAATAATAATTCCCTATTGATTAGACATTTACACATTGTTTATTCAAGGACACAGAAATTCATATTTATCATATACATCACTTCTTATTGTTCTTACTTCCTGACAGGATGGCTGAAAAAGGAAATTAAGCTGTGGTGAATGATGTGTGTTATTGATAGCACAGAAAAAGAACAAACTTCACAGAGAGAACCTAAACCATTACAGGCCTCTGATGCGTAAAGGTAACTAATTATTCCTGGTAGAGATGTTGCTTTAGCTGCGATAAAAGTCTGAGTATACAAAGAAAGGCAAGGCTGGTAGGGAGAGGTAATACGCTTTATTAGATTAACTCTTGCAACTGGACAACCTTTTGGGCTCACAGACCATACAGAATGTCTATAAGCATTTATTTCCTTTATTTTTGCTGTGGGAGGTGTCACGTATGGACCACACCCTTTGGAAGGGAGTTTGCTTTCTGTGCCATTAATGCTGCAGCGTTACAGCTGCTGGTGGTGTTACTTGCACCGAGTCCCACTGCAGCAGAAAGTGGGAGCTCCTGGGTTACTCCAGCTTACTGGAAATGTTTCTGCAGCTGGGTTTAGCCAGCTGCATGCTTTCCCCACCTCACCATGTATACGTTCACCTCCTGACACTGTCAACCAGACCCCAGGTCTCTTCCCCTTCAACCAGTATTGCTCGTAGTAAAGGCCTGAAGGCAATTCACACTCTTAACATCTGCATCCCACTTGGGTTCCCTTGCTGAAGGATTGACAGCTGCAGTTATGCCTCCCCAGTTTTGGGCTTTTAGAAATATTCTCTGTTAAATTTTTACAGCTACAACTTTGCCATCCATTTGGATTTGGATTTATGTTACCAGGAAATTGTTTTTTATTTTTGTGTACCAATGTACAAACCTGGTTTTGGCAGATTCATTAAACTGACTGAGGAGAGAAAAGGAAGAAGAAAAGAAAATTATATATTATCAAATATTCAAAGAGGACAACTGGATTTTTTTTTTTAGTTGAAGAATTTGGATAATTATCCTTTTATGGTCCTTGTTCAGTGGTCTTCAAAGTCACTAGTGTTCTTTGAATCAAACGCTGTGGCTGCAAAGGCTTTTAAAAAGAAGCTCCACACATTAGTGTAGTCCGGGTTAGGGACTCCTCTTTTCCAGACTAACCTGATGAATGTATCTCCTCTTTACATTAATGAAGGCATATGGGAACAGAGGAAAGCAACCTCCCTGTTTCATGCTAGGAGTGGTGACATTTGGAGGCTGCACATGCAAACAGCTACCTCCTCTAGGCAGCCTGATGCTGCTTCCCCTGGCTATGGGAAAAAATCGGAGGCCATAAGTTGATTGTATTTTTGTCTGTAGAAAGTAAAATAGATTTTCCTGTGAGAACATGCTACTTCCAAAGCCTTCTGAGCCTGCCAGTGACTATGGTGTAGTGTCACACAGCCCATCTCCCTCATTAGCTGCATGCACATGGTTATTGGGCAAGGACAACAAGGGTGGGCAATGGCACTCACAGGATCACAGTTGGAAGGGACCTCAGGAGATCATCTAGTCCAACCCCCCTCCCAAAGCAAGTTCCCTACAACAGGTTACACAGGAAAGTGTTCAGGTAGGTTTTGAACATCTCCAGAGATGGAGACTCCACACCCTCTCTGGGCAGCCTGTTCCAGTGCTCTGGCACCCTCACAGCAAATAAGTTTTTTCCTTAATTTTGTCTGGAACTTCTGGTGTTCCAGTGTTTGCCCATTTCACCTTGTCCTGTCACCGGACACCACCGAAAAAAGCCCGGCCCCATCCATTTGGCCCCCACACTTCAGGTATTTGTAGACATTGATAAGATCCCCCCTCAGTCTTCTTCTCCAGGCTGTGGAGACCCAGCTCTCTCAGCCTCTCCTCAAATGGGAGATACTCCAGTGGGCAAGCTGATGCTTTTCTTGTGAGACTTTGCATAGGTGAATAGCCGTGTTGTTCCTTAGGGAGCTGTTTCTCACACAGGCTGGTAAGGACCACTGATGGCATGAGGGTGGCATTTATAGCTTGGTGTGTCAGCAGGAGGCAATGGGGGAGAAGGTTGTGGTCATGGTACTGGTGCCTGTTGCTGCATGCTTGCTGCTCATCAGTCAGCAAGTGTTCCCTGAACAAAGTTGTTCAAACTTGTCTTTTTAAAATGCTTTCCCCTCAAATGGCTGCAGTTTGTTGCTGGGGTGTTTTGTAGCCTTGCTATAATGCTGGAATCTTACAGACAGTTTCAGACCAATAAAAACCAGCTGAAACAACCCCTAATTTTCAATCAGAGTTGTAGCTCATAAACAATTTTACTCAAGTTGCCTGGGCTTAAATTCATGGGCTGCCCTTTACCTGTCAACGTGAGATTTTAAGCTACTGATTGTCCTTACTCAAAACACGCACAGGAGCAAGATCCAGCAACTGCAGTCTGACTAAGAGGGTGGATATTCATCCAACTATCCCATGAGAGGTTATGCAAACCAGTGTGGTGACCACGCTTTGAGGTGTCATTGCTTGACATCTTCTTTTGCTTTCTTTAACCACTTTCCCATTCTTCTACACGTGGATTCCAAGGAACAGCAGGTAATTGTTTTGCTTCTGTCCTGGCACCTACGGGGGTGTCATTTCCAGACCTCAGCAGCACAGGGACAAAATGAGAATTATCTCATAAGAGAAATACATGCAGGGCTTCAAACTAGCACTTCTCTTCTCTCACCACCAGCTTACCTCTCCATGTTGCAAACCCAGATATACTTCAGAAAGTCCAAGTTTTCTTGTAGAAGCTCAGAAGTCTGTGTCGTTTCTTCAGCCATCAGCTTTTTCAGATGTAGATGCTGTAACATTTAGACACACCACAGAGAATTAGTAGCAAAGGAGTCAAGATCTGCAACACAGCCCCTTGCAGTTATGGGCAAGAAACCCTGTAATGCCTTTCCCAGAGTGTCACATTATATCTTCACAGTAGCTGGCAGCAGAGAGCAAAGAAACTTAGGTATCTTCCAGTTCCTGGTCTAGGCATAGCTATGGATCACAGATATCTTGTCCTCCTGCCAGCATTGCTCTTTGGCTTAAATGGCTCTTTTCCTTCTTCCTTCCTTTATGTGTTAGAGACAGCAATCATGCTCTCCACTTTCTCCTCGCTAAAGCAGCCAAATCCTTCCATCCCCCTTGATACTGTAAAACAAGTATCATTGGTTTTCTCTGAGGCAGTGGACACAAATGTTATTTTGTCTCCATCATTCCTAAGATTCTGGGTTGGAGAGCCAGAAGGTCTTATCAAAGGTACACCTGCAGCTGATTCAAGGACAGCACTTCCTGACCAGAGACAGTTAATCATCAACAATATCCAGATGGTTTGTGACTGGGCCTGGTGATGATGAATATACTTGGGGAATTTCCAGGTTTTGTTCATGATTCATTCAGTTTTGACTTCCCCAGCTGGAAAGGGAAGATCTCACAAAGCACAGGAATAGTTTGTGTTGTAGAGCACTTCACACACAGCTTTATACCAATTGAACTGGAGATTTTGAGATTACTCCTTCACGGGGATGTCATGGTGTTGCGTCATGAGATTGGAGCTGTATCAGTTTTCCTCTTCTGTTCTGTACAAGCACAAGCTCACAGGAACCTTTCATAAGATTTGTTTTTCTGTCTCCACAACTGTTTACTGCTGCAATGGGAGAGGGCTTCACTTCCCTCCCAGTCTGCTGTTCTGCTTGTATCCCTGCTTTAATAATGACAGTAATGCAAACTGCCACCCTCCTTTTATTCCAAAGGCAGCTGACTTTTTACAACCTGACACCAGGTTTACATCTTGGAATACAGCTGCTGTCATTATCATGAGTGATAAGAGATGCAGCAGAGCATCCTTTTGACACCAGGAACACAGGCATTTACTGTTGACACTTCAGTGATAATGAGATGCACCTTATCAGTGTGTTCTGTGAGCATCTGCAATATCCTGAAGACATTGGTCCCACTTCAGCTAACCTTCAGGTCCCACCGTGCCTCAGTGCCAGGAGTGTGCTGTAGTTAGAGGATGTGTTGGCAGTTTCAAGGTCAAATCATGCATATTGCTCACTATCACTGTGCTTGATAAATTGTGGAGAGATTAGATGTAAGAGGTTGGGTTTTGTTCTCCTTCTCATGGACCACAAACTTACAGAAATTTACATGATGTTGCTTATTGTGAATGTGCTCAGCTGCATGAAGGTTGCAGTGCAGGTGGCACCACACATAGTTAGCACAGGCTGTGCTTTCTTCTCCTGGTGCCATCACCACACGCCTGCTCCCTCCCTTCACTGTGGGCTGATGATGCCTGAGACGCCTCAGCTGACATCGCTTCCTCTGCCACCTGCATCCTTCGCTCCTCCAGTCCCGCTCACCCTGTCTGGCAGTCTCCATGGCTTGCCCTGTGCTGTCACAGGCAAAGGGGAGACAGATTTCTCCAGTGTGCCGTTCCCCTCCCTTTGCCAATGACTCATCCTTGCTGTGATTCCTTAAAGAAGCAAGTTAATACCATCATTTTTTTCTAAAAAAAGAAAACAAAACATTCAGACCTTCCAGCTTCTCAGCTGCTTCCTTTTTATTTTGATCTGCAGGCTCTCCAAGGCATCTCATTTTGTGTGCTGAACCACATCAAGCACTGATGCCTCTTTCCCAATGAGAGAAACACTCTGTTCTACTGGCCAGCACTGCCTGTGTGCATGGGGACATAGAATACTCTGCAGGACACTTTATCCATGTCCCTAGAGCCTCCAGGGAAGGAGCCTCAGACAGGAACACTAGCGCAGCAGTGCCAAAATGTTATTGGTCATCACTGTGCCATGGCCCCGGCAAAAGTTCACCTCTCAGCTCCTCAGTGCTCTCCAACTCAACAGCAGAGGCAGGAAACAAGGAGGGCAGAGGAGCTGCCCACCTTGGGTGAGCAGTGCAGCCCATCGATATTTTTTTGAGCTGTTTCATTGTTTATGTCTATTCTCCTCTGAGGGTGGTGGGGAAAGGCAAAAGTGGAGGGAGCCTAGAACAGAAATGCTCCTGCTTTGCCAGAAGAATGATAATGGCTCCACCACGCACCGTTCTTGTATCATCGCCTTCCCAAAAATATCACTATAGAAGACAGTTTGCAATTTGAAAGTGCCATCTCCCCCAGTTCAGTGCACACTCAGACCTCAGAGATACAAGCTGGCAGAGATCTTCCAAAACCAGTGCTTACCAAGGTCCAGGTGGGGCAGTGACAGAGCCCATAGCTTGTGGCTTTGCTTCATGTGGTCATGATCCACCCAAGGTGCTTCAGCTATGCTTTTTGTATGTTCTCAAGTAGTGGTCTACCAAATGTCTAAGAAAGGCCATTTTCATCTTCAGCCCAACAATCTAATCCAATGCTTTTCTTCTTGAAAAATAAAGCAGGTTAATGTTGATAAGTTTTGGCCACATGCAGTTTGTAGAACACAGGAAACAATAGAAAACATCTTTTAACTACCACATCTGTTTTACTCCATACCCCTCTGACTACAACAGAGAATATATCTTCCTGTCATCATATTAATTTCATTTTTACTAGACTTTTTTTTTTTTTTACTACACAATTCAATTTCTTTTCAGTTTCAGAGACAGTGGCAAAAAGAAGGAAGAGCATCTGAAAAATGTCTGAAGAACATCCCTCACTTTGTTACTGTTTGTGGTATCCTACCCTTTATTTGAGCCATCAGATGAAACCAATAGCTCTCCTTTATGATTCTCTATTCAGAAAACAGAGGTTATACAACACTGAAAGGGTCTCCTGGAGGAGAAGCCTTATGATTTGAGTTTTATCCTGTGGCTCAGCGCATACCAGTTGTTTTACTGGGTCAGCTTCTCATCATTCCCAAATATCTGAAGGCATCAAAAGAAGCAAGCCCATGATCTCACAGTGCCTTGCTGTATGATGGGACACACCAAATGACAGGCTCACATATACCATTATACATACAGATAACCAGTTATATGACTTCCAGTTTCACTCTGGATTTTGCATGAGTTCTCGGTACTTTGAAGCCCTCAGTAGTTGGTGCATCTCCATGGGACTTCCACCTTCAGCAGTTCTGGTCTGAAGTGCAGCTGGCCCAGTCTTACCACCCAAGTTCAGTGCGTCCATTTCCTCTCTTGTGATAGTCTCACACCCACATTGCAAAGCCACATCTGCAGTATTCACATGATGCCAAACATCTGCCCATGAATCATCCACGTGAGGCTCCTTCCCTTGCCACCCCTCCTTTCACTTTCCTGTTGCTGGCTTCTGTCCTGAAATAACTTGCTATCACAGAATGTCTTCAAGGCTGTGGTGGTCACTATTTTTCACCTTCTCCTTTCTAGAGCTGGTCTGCTTCATTGGCATCCTTTGTGACTTGGAATGGCAGACGACTCAATAGTATAAGAGTTTATCATATTCTAAATACATAAAAGAAACTTTTGTTTTAAATTGAAAGATCCAATTTTAAGTCCAATATTTCATTATCACTGCTAAAAACACTTCTTCTCCTTGGAAGAGAAATAAAACTTGAAAACTGGTTCTTCTCTTGCTGCAGAGGATTTGATTCTCTCCTAGCCTATATGTGATGTAGTCACTTCTCCCTGTGCAGCCCAAAAAGAAAATGTATGCTATGCAATGCTTGTGAATGGTATAGTATCATAATTGTAAAATCTGGAGGAAGACCTGCATGGTATTAGTCTTTAACACAAAAAAACCCAAAACAAAAAACTATTGAGAGTTAGTGCATCACCTTTTTCTTTCCACCAAGTGTATAGTTTTATCTTAAAATTGCATCTGAATGAACAGCTGTGAGGTCAAACTAAGGGGTTGAGTTTTCACACAGAAATGCAAAAGTGATGACTCTGAAAAGAGCAGTTCCTCACCTGAACATAGCCTGTAGTGTTAAGTCAGCACTGCTCCCACCGAGAGCTCTTGGGACTGAGCTCAGCTGAGGTGAAGAAATGTGTCGGGGGGCACCAGCGTGGTAGCGGAGGAGCGTACAGGTGCAGCAAGAGCGGCCAGGCACAGTGCTGTGGATTTGCTGTGAGTGTATCCATGCAGAGCTAGATCCTCAGGGAAGGTTGGTGAGCACCAGAGCTCAGCCCTGCAAGATCCACCAGCAGCTGCTCCTGGTTCCCAGCATCCCCACAGCACACAGGGCTGAGGGCAGTGCCTGGTCGTGTTCATGGACCTGGCCAGGACAGGTCCCACCACTGGGGATGGGAGGGGTATAATTCCAATTGATTCCCAAGGCAGTAAGGTACCAACATAAATACGGTGATAATAATCTCTGTCCTCACGGGGATGAGGCAAAGACTGGTGTTATGAAGGCTCTCAGACACTGGAAAAAGACACACTTGATGCATGCAACAAGATAAGGACTATATGTAGATTGTATGTAAATCTATCTCTTTTTTTAGATTAACTAATGAAAATGAGGTAAAAATTGGCAAGCATCAGGCATGCGAGCACACCTTCCTTTTCCATAAACCCGCAAACTTGCTCTTTCTGACGATTTTAGACCAACCCTGCTACAATCCTACCACTGATCTGTAGAGAAATTAATTTGAATCAGTGTGGTATTCTGTGGATGACTACAACTTAAGTTTCAAAAAACGTATGGCAGTAAGGATAGAGTTGTGGTTTAAGCACTGTAGAGATGCAGGTTTATTTCGTTACAGCATCCTGAGTATGACAGGGTGTGCTGCTCAGTGATGCAGCTTCCCAGCTCCTAAGAGAAAGATGCTTTTTGGCAGAGATGATAATGGAATATTGTAGTGATTTGACATTTTGTGAGTTTTTAAAATGTGTCCCTTGGATTTAATTCTCTATATTGATATCAAACCACAGACCTAGATAAGAAAGAGACTTGAAGTAAGAAAAACAAGGTAGAGTGTATCAGAAATGGAGACCAATTCACACAAAATGTATGAGATTTAGAGGGAAAAGGTAAAAGTACTGATCCTGTATTTCCTAGAATTTTGTGATGAACCTGTGAAGATTTTTAAGTGATAAAGGACTCGCTGTCAAACTTCTGACACTTTGAAGATTTCACAAAATGGCAAACTTTTTGTACAGTCTGCTTACAGTATCACAGTGAGGACACATTCAAGCAGAGGGAGATAGAAAAGTTGGTACTTTGACTTCAGAGTCTTTCTAAAGTTTGCAGGGATTCAAAGAATGCAGACATCATGTAGTTCTCAGGCTGGAGTAGCCTTGGCCCCCTGGAATATATCCTGTAAGAGTGTGACATTTCTCTGTGTTACTTCAGTAATCCAATAAATGTGAATTCAACCCTGGGGAAATAGAACTGTGCAAAAATGTAATTGTAGGCTTATAAAAATCATACTTTCCTAATATTCCATTGTTTTCCCAAGAGAAATGTATTACTTCGGGGACTGAAACGGGCATGTATTTTCTACATCCATTGTTACAATACATGTAATCTACTGCCACTTCTACCTACAAGTAGAAGATGCTGGACTCTTGAGGGCTCCCTACTGTACCAACTCCAGTGAAATCAGAATACTCATGTGAAACAAAACCTGCATGGGTTTAGATGAGAATCAAAGCCATTAAAACAATTTTATCTTAGTATTATTCCTGCTCTTTACCTCACACATAGGCCCACAGTTCATCTTTTCATAGAGATGTGTTGGCTGCAGTGGACCTACATCAATTTACACTAGCCAAGGACTGGAATATGTATTTAAAACTTATTCAACCTTCCAGCAAAGCAATGCAAATTAAAATCATTCAATCACCCTGAAGAGTCTTAACGAAATGACTGCTGTCATCCCTGTTGCTTGTAGACAGACCTTGAGATCGACGAGGCCCTCTTGTTTAATGATAGCTCTCGCTTACTCTATCCTTCAGCAGTGGAGGTAGATCAGCAACCTTCCCCTATGGGAATTGCTATGGGAATTTGTCAAAAAAAAATGCTTGCTTAGAAAACCAATCAGGATTTTTCAACAAAGCTATTTTTCCTTGGAAAATGCTGATATTTTAGCGCTGGTGACCCACACTTAAAAGAAGAAAACCACTCCTGTCTCCATCACCTTTATCGACTTCAACAACTTAAGCTTAGGAAGTTTGCAGGTTAAGGCATTTTTGGGGAACTGAGATACTAAGGTGAACATCTCTGCTCTGTGATACTAAGCAGCCTGCTCTTGGCCATTTGGGCATGACTAGTTGTTGTTCTTCCCATGTTGGCCAGCCAGAATATTCTGGGCTTTTCCTCCAAGCTGGTATGGATGAGACAGCTTAGCTTCTAAAAAACTCTTATCAATATGTGGCCTCCCAGCATAGTCTGTTGCTCTTTATAGCTTGGACCACATTGTTGGAGTCAGGTCACTGGAGACCTAATGTGCTGTGGTCTTGATGTATAAGTGTAACTGTGTGATGCTAAAGACAACTAATAATGATCTTGAAAGAAGAATAACTTGTTGCCTTTTTGCAAATAAGCAGAACAAAAAGAATCAATGCAAAATGAAAAAAAAACAAAAACAAAAAAAAACCAAACAAACAAAAACCAAACCCTACCTTTGAAATATTCCTGTCACTAACAATTCTCAAAAATATCCACTGGAGGAGGTAGGAGGATAGCAAGTGTTCAGTAATTTTTGTGGTCTATCATATTTTTTATCACAATAATTCATCTGAGTATATCAATGGTGTATCTGCACAGAAGTGCACAGAGAGCATCAGTCAGTCATTGGTCACTAATGCTGCTCCTCAGAGTCCTAAACACATGGGGACTTGCAAGTGGGGAACTGAGGATAGCTGTCACAGATGAACCTGTCATCTTATTATTGAGAGCATTTCTCCATACTGTGTAAGTTCTTAACCACTCAGGGTTAGGTTTTGGTTTTGGGTTTGTTTTGTTGGTTTGTTGTTGGGTTGGTTTTTTGGGGGGAGGGGTGTTCCCACAAAAATCATTATCTTAGAATGTTCCTGCCTCATTTAACAGCAATTACTGCTAATATATTTCCATAGCATAAGATTGTAATATAAATTTAGCTTGGCTGCATGACGATGCAGGGATTTGCAAGTGTTGCTGAAAGTGTTGCCTGGGGAATCCACATTAAGCTGTGGAAGTAAGATCCTACACTTTGTGTAAAATAAAGCAAAAGGGCTCCTGAGACTTTCCACCTTACCTTCCAGCCATGCCCAGTAAAAGCTGGGTAAACCAC
>NW_010297643.1:4577-9203 GCF_000700745.2 Antrostomus carolinensis | reverse complement strand
AAATTGGTTTCCTGCTGCCAAGCAGGAGCATTGGAGGCAGCACCTACATTTTTGACAAACAGGTCCCATGTATGAAGTAGAGAGAAAGTACTGGAGTCCAACAAGTGCCATGCTGACCTGTTAGTTTGGGATGTTTGCAGACTAACAAAGCCCAGGACAGCTCTGGGGAAAAAAAAAAAAAAATACCTTTGATGCTATTTCAGCTCACAAGTCAGAGTGCAGGCTGAGTGAGCTCAGACTCTTCGGCCTGGAGAAGACTGAGGGGGGATCTTATCAGTGTTTGTAAATATCTGAAGTATGGGGGCCAAATGGATGGGGCCGGGCTCTTTTTGGGTGACAGGACAAGGGGCAATGGGCACAAACCGGAACACCAGAAGTTCCAGACAAACTTAAGGAAAAACTTCTTTACTGTGAGGGTGACAGAGCACTGGGACAGGCTGCCCAGAGAGGGTGTGGAATCTCCATCTCTGGAGATGTTCAAAACTCGCCTGGACACTTACCTGTGCAACCTGTTGTAGGGAACCTGCTTTGGGAGGGGGGTTGGACTGGATGATCTTCTGAGGTCCCTTCCAACCCCTGCCATTCTGTGATTCTGTGATTTTCTGTCTCCCACCTGACAGCCTCCCCACACCCTGTCCTGGGACTGCAGGGGCCCCGAGGGATGCGGGATGTGAACAAGCACATTCTGGCCACAGCTGTCACTCTGCAGTGTGGGGTGTGACTGCTGTGCACTCAGGGCCCTGGCCCTGCAAGGAGGTTGGTGACAAGCACAAATGCAAGGGGTGGCTGAGCCCCACAGCCCAGCAGAGGGGCCAGGCTGGCCCCATGTGCCCCTGCCCTATTTAGGGATGGGGCTGGCCAAGCTTGACGTGCTCCAGGCAGAGGGGTACCCCGGCTTTGTCACTGGCTTCAAACGCACTGACAGGGAGGAAATCACCCTGCGTGTTTTCTTTCCAAAGGAGTATTACTGCAAAGTGTGACACGAGACATGAAGGCAGGGGAGGACAGGGGAGCATGTGGTATGACCCTATTTCACCCATGAGATTAGGGAACTGCTGTTTTGCCTTTTTCTTCCTAAAGAACATTTTGCCTTTGTCCAGGTGCAGTTCAAGGAAAGGGGCCGAAGCAGCAGCAAACCCAGGTGTCAGTGCCAGACAGACTGCAAGGTATGGTAAACCCCATTTAAGTGAAGGGAGACCTCTTGCCCATATCATTGAGCTCTATAATGCCCAGACTTTAGGTCACCCTGGTCGCTCTTAAGAAAAAGCATGTGTTCAAGGAAAGCAGATTTTCTTGGCTGTCAGTTCCTGATTTAGCCCCTATTCAGTATTTCTATTTGAATTTGGCTACCCTAGCCAAAGCCTGCTTGGATGATTGACATTTTTATAAGAGACTAGCAAATAGCAGATGACAAATGATTTACATCTCCTGCAGATTTCTGAAGCTTTGGATTTATAAACATTTTCATCACTGTGCCGCAGCTATCTAAATGTTTCCAAACAAAGAGAAACAGAAGCTCCTGAGGAGTGAAGACCTCACTATTAGTTGGTTATTCTAGAAACTGGAGTTTTGTTATGGAACCAGCTTCAACACTTGACCTGTCTTTTATCCTTTGCTCCATCCCTTTCACTTCCATTGCCCACTTCTTGTTGTTTATCCTCCTACTTGCCCATGTGCTTTCACCTTTATGAGTTTTAATTCAAGTGTGCAGAGGTTTTTCATGTTATGTTGATTTTGAAAACATTCAGAAAGCTTAAGGATACTGTTTTTGAAAAGCCTTGAGTATGAAAACAAGCTATGCATTTACAGGCTGTGACTTTCATTGAAATGCAGGTACTTCACTTTCCATGGGACAGCCTGTTGTACCCATTCTCTCCTTCTAGTGCTTTACTGATGCACAAAAAAACCCAAAAACGAATAAATAAATCTATTTACTTAGACACCGAGCTGCACAGGCATGATAATATTGCTCAGTATTTACAGACCCTCACCCAAGCCTCCCCATCACACAGCTCAGTATTCCCGTTGCCACTTCCATTGCATGTCTACTGTAAAACATCCTTGGCCAAGTTTTGGACAAACGAGTAGGCACAAAAGGTGCCAACTGAGGTTGACTCTTCTGAATGTAAAGCCTTGAGCACGGTGCTGCAGCAGCAGTCATGACCTATTTCCATTTAAACACCAACCTCCCAAAACCTTCCTTTTAGAAGTTCCTCGTTACTTAATTAACTGTAAGCCTCTCTTTTCATATTACCTTATCTCTCTGCTAATCTAATTCACTGCAACCTCCTCCAAACAAGGTGGTTGGCTTCATCACTCAAATTAATGAATGAACTTTTAATCTCATTTTGTGGTCAAAATGGGGGTCAGAGGTACCAGCATGGAAATTCTCAAGACCTGGTTTGATGCTATTGCAGCTCATTGCTGAGCTGTAGAAAGCATCAGGGTATTTTATGAAGTGCCCCTAAGGCATACCAGCCTTTTCTGCCCCAGAATTATGCCCTCACTAAGCTCCTGAGGTGCTGGTGCAGCCAAAGCTGTGCTCCCAGTATAGATGCTAGAACTGAGTCTTTTCACTGGCTTTATTGTAGGGCCCTATGGTTATAGAAACCAAAATCTGAGTAAAATCTCAGATTAACATCTAGCAGGAGCCTCTTGCATTATGATGACTTCTTGGAAATACACTTCCACCCAAAGCAAACAAATCCCCCTTCAAACAGCTGCAAGGCTGTGTGTGAATGCCCTGCTTGGAAGCAGGCTGTGGGATGAAGAAGGGGTTGAAATTGTTGGCCACCATTTTATTCTGGTCCTGCAATTCTGTAATGCCTTCTCCCATGCTGCACTGGCTGCCACTGGGAACCACCTTCTCACTCAAATGCATGAGCCAAAGCTTGAAGAGGGTTGCTGCAAGAAAGTTAAAGTGTTCACCCCACTACAAGTGACAGAAATCACCAGGGACCTTTGCTTCTGGAGCCTGATCTGCCCACCACTGTCATTTTAGAGTTTCCCTGTTCAAGATGCAAGCGACCATCCTGATGCTGAGGAAATCTACATCCTGGCACATCAGTGAGTGCCACATTAGCAGCAATTTCTGCTCAGAGCTTCTCACTGTCTCCTCAATTGAAAATTGAGATCAGGATCAGCTAAAATAGGCTTTTCAAAAAGCCTTTTCTGTCGAGAGGAATGCCTGTCTTTTGGAGCTATTCTTTTCCATATGCACACACTAGGAGCAAGCGATGAGTTCCTGAAGTGCATGTGTGTATGTGCACATGTGCATATACATATACATGCACCATTAAGAGATTTTGTTTTGAAACAGCAGTAAGGCACATTTGCCAACACATAAATTAAAGGCAAGGAGCTATATTGGGCAGGACAGCCAGAACAGAGACCTGCAGGGAAACACTGGTCTCTCATTTGGGTGAGAAAGAGTCTGCTGATTGCTGAAAGCAGCTTTCTTCCTCTTTCTCTTCCAACACAAAATTTTCTGTCTTTAAAGGCAAGCTGTTGCCCACAAGGATTTGCTAAAAGGGTAGAACTGCAAGGGAAGCATTCCTCCTGCAGCAATGCTGCTGGAGCCTAGTAACCTTCACCGACCTTAGGTGTCTTCATGCTCCAGCTCCGTATCTCCTCTTAGCTCATTCTGCAAGAGCTACTTAACCTAATTACAGAGAAGACACCTCAAGAGTGTGACAGGCGAAGAAGTGGGGGAGGGTGGGCAACGCACGCTTTCGTCATGTGTCCTCATACATGATTTGTACAGGATGAAAAAAAATTCCCTCTTTCCTTAAAAAAAAAGAATAAGCTCCACCTACGTGAGCAGGGGAGAGACACGCAGGGAAAGCCGTGCCCTGCCGTGCAGCTGGGCTGTGCTTCCCGGCAGCTGCGCTCCCCCATCACCCAGGGCTGCAGCACTGCTGTGTCCTACGCTGGGGACAAAATATGTGACCCATGCAAGTCTGCCTCTGAAAGGGCTGCACTGTCCCCTGCTCTTCCTAGGCGGAGTCCAAAGGCAAGCCAGGAAAACAAGTACAGGCTCACTGTGAATTTCCTGCAGGGAGACCTTGGTGGCAATAGGATGGTTGAGCTGGAGGCAATGTGACAGCTGTGGAAAATACTAAATGATCAGGAGGAGAGGGAGCAGTTTTGTCTTTAATTCTTGTAACAGAAAAAACAAGAGGGCATCTGTGAAATGAGCCTGGCTGAGTTTTCTTCCCTGATTATTCTGGAGTTGCCTGTGGAACATGGTGACAGGGGGAGATAGGATGAAATACAGTGTTTCAGTTGTACTTTAAAAAACTTGCTACATAAGAAAAAAAAATACATAAAACGAGGCAAATCCTCTTTAGGTCGTATACATACCTGTAACTTTCAGTACTTGGAAAGAAACTTCTTCAAATGGCGAGTTAAACAGAAGGAAAAATCCTCCATAATAACACTTTTTTTCTGAAATGCTTATTTTAGTCACTTGGGGAAAAATACCATGAATAGAGGGGCAGGAAGAGTCAGTACGACAATAGCACTACTCCAGACATTTCTTGGTAGCAGATCATCCAGGAATGGTACAAAACATGATCACTGAGGTCGAAGCCAGGCTGCTGGGCTGTTTTCTGACAAGATGTGTGT
>NW_010297643.1:543-4566 GCF_000700745.2 Antrostomus carolinensis | reverse complement strand
TTTGCAGGAGAAGTGAACTACCTCAGCCATTGCTGCCCGCAGCTTCGAGGGTTACAGGAAGGGAAGAGGGTGGTTTGTTCTGTTGAAAGATGAAGGGAATTCTCCCCCAGGCTTCTTCCCAGTTCTTGTGTAAGGAGACCTGCAAATAGTTTTTCACAGCAACACGTGGAGCAGTTCAGCAGCAGAAATTGTGCGGCTTTGCCAGGTAGAGAGGAGCTGTGCAGCGCTCAATGGGAATAACAGTGCTGCCCTCCCACCCTTTTGTTGTGCCACCTCAGGTTGCTGGCGTGGCAGGGAACGCAGGCTTGCCCTTCCTCTGCCCTGTGCCTGGTGTAACAGGCTCTGGAGAGCGATGGGGACAGAATAAGGGCATGACAGCTCTCCAGATTTGCTCACCTTCTCACCTGGAGCCAAACCAAGCCTCCCAAGCGTTTATCTGTGAAACTGATGTTTTTCAGTATGGTTGTTTCCAGAACAAACACCTCTGCTTTGCAGCCAAGGTGCTGGATGCCCTCTCTCATGAACCTTTCTCTTGCCCTAGGCAGTCATGCCCGGCAAGCTCCACGCATGGTACCCCCCTTCCCACTGACACCTGGATGACAGCACAACATGCTGCACTGACAAAAGACTTCAGCTTCAATAAACCTACAAACTGTGACATATTTGCATTGCACCAAAAAAGTCCTAACTACCTGTAACCCTGAACTCAGGTGTGACCTTCAGGCACCATACAGTACAAATAATAATAACAGCACGTCTGGTTATTATACAGCAGAGAGTGGAAAGGACACCTAGAGTGTATGAGCGAGTAACATGAGTCCTGACCACACCAGAGAGTGCCTAACAAGGGGATTTGACTGCATTCCTGAAAAATTGCTAAATGATGCCTATAGAAAGCTCTGCAGTAATGCCCCTGGGACAGCATCTTTTCCACAGCATCTGCTTTTCAGACCTCCAAAGTGTGTAAATCACCAAGTACGCAGAACAGGATTTTTGAAGCAAGCAGTAAGCAATGGGTTTGGGCAAGGGTGAATTTCATTCTATCTTAACTCTTACAAGCTGATTTGATCTGCAAAACCCTGTGGGTGTGAAAGCAGATCTGGGAGGATCCCAAGGTCTTGGCACAGTACTTTTGTCACTGCCATCAGCAGCCCTAAGGACTCAGGGACATCTCTGAAGGGCGGGAGGTCAGGAAGAGAAGTTGATTCTGAAATATGATATAAGTTAAAGAAAGACTGAAATAAAGGGAAAAGACTATCTCCTCCTTAGTTTGGCGGTGTAAAAGATACAGAATCACTCCACCACCGTTGAGGGAAATAGCATCAATCATGTAAGATTTGCTATTGATAAATATATTCCACCATCCATACTCCTTGAGACTTGCTCCTACAGAGAGGCAGAAAATGCAGAGATCCATTCATCCAGCCCAAATTTCATAACCTGGCTTCTGTGGCTACGGGAGTGCCCTACACATAACCCCACTCAGTCCCACCCCGTGCTTTTTGTCTGAGGGTTTTACTGAAATTCCATCAAATACCGCCTGCTGTTCAAGCATGCCTGCCTCAGAGCGGAATTTGAGAAAGCCCCGATCACATTTATGACTCGGAACTGGATAGAATTCACAGAGGGGGGTTTCTGGCTGGGTGTGTTGAAAGACATCATCGTCATCATCATCATCGTCATCGTGATCCTGCCAAAAGTGCCGCCACCGTGTGTCCCCTCCGCGCTCCCAGGCGCCGGGGACGCTCTGCCCTCTGGTGGCAGCAGCGGGCAGTTGCAGAGGCTTTTCTGGCGCTTGGTGTGAAAAGATCAGGAACAGGGAAGCATCAGCACCTGTACAGGTGTGCGCGTGTGAGAGTCGGTAAAAAACCTGCAGAGCAGTTAAGTGAATGTAAAGCTGCCTGAATAGCTAATTTTTTTTTTTTAATACCAGGGGAAAAAAAAATCAAGAAAATAATTTTTCTGTGAACTCAAAAGGGAAGTGTTTTGTACCCTTCTAGTTCCAAAACAAATTAAGAAAACATAATTTAAAAAAAAACACAGAAATTTTCCTTTTATTACCACCCTGCTTTAATTATTTTTATGGGTATTTATTTGAAAGGATAATTTGAGCTTTTTCTAGTTTTGTTGAGGCACTATTGTCTGATCTTGACTGGAAATGCTTTAAATGATTCTGTTACTTTCAAAACTTCACTTTTGCCCAAAAACTTTCAGCAGCTTTCAGAAAACAGCCCAGAAAACATGCTTTAAATAAACAAGTGCTGGTTATGCAGGCAGAGTTTCATAGGGCTGTTTAGTAATGTTGTTCTATAGGAAAAAGTGTCCCCAGAGGAAGTAAACTCTTCCTGGCCATCATGCTCCCTCTCTGATTGCATTCAATGTTATATTTGGGATGAAATTACTAATCATAATAGTCTTGAGATTAACTAAATTGAGTAAAAAATAAATAAAAAAAGGGGGTACGAAAACCTAAGGATAAGGGGAACGTGCTTGAAATTTCCTGACAAATTTGACTGCTTCAGGAGCATGGGACAGGAAAGGGAGAGGACCTCTGTGGGGAGAAGTGTACTTGTCCTTCCTAAAGGAAGAGAGCTTTTTCCATGATCCAGAGAAATGCATAATAAATGCTGTTAAAACATCCTGAGCTCTGGGCTCAACAATATCCACATGCCAGGATGATCTACAGGTTGCTGACATTAATATATATATGACGATTCCCTCTGCCTGAATGAGCTGTCTCTTAATTTGATGGAGCAGACCAACCTTGTTGCACCGAACCATGCGCGTAACAGACTGATGAGAAACAGCTGAAGTTTCAGTATGGTGTCTATTGGACCTAAATGTAGGTTTCTGTGAGAATTTCCAGAGAATTTAAAGCAATTTAATTGATGACATTTTATTAAAATTATTAACCAACATTTTCTGCTTGTAAGAACTGCGAGGTAAAAATGTTTGAGACGCTGTCTCAATTTCAGAATCAATCTAGAAGGATAAGGATTTTTGTGGTGCTGTTACAAAATGCTGAAAAAGTCAAATGCAGCGATTTATTTTAGTGAAAAGTTCTGCAATTATAAAGCAGGGTAATTTTTCTCTAGAAAGCATCAATTGCCTCTGAATAAACAAGGCACCCCCACACACACTCACTTTCTCCATATCATTTGGTAGCATACTTATCTTTGTCATGTCCTCTTTTTTTCAGATAAACTAAAAACCTCTATGTGTTTCAAACTATTTCAAAGACCTTTGCAGAAATTACTGGGATGCTTTGGAGCAAAGACCTCTCAGCTCCTGGCGCACTTGTGGAAGTGTCCTCCAACTTCTCTGAACTGCTCGAAATTCTGGCAACTCATTCCCAGGCCAAATGACGGTAAGAAGTGTCTAATAAGTAAAGAAATGTCCCTGGATTTTGTTGAATTTGGGACTGCAGGAATACACCTTTGGGTTCTGAGAAGTCTGTCAAACCATGCTCAGCTGTGCGAAGGAAACTGAGCAAATAGTGCATCTATTATACTCAGTTTCCTTTGATTCCTCGTGCCTGAATAAATGAATTATTATTTTTCTTCAGAAGGAGGAACAAAAACTGGGTAAGAGGCAAGTGGAGGTGCTTCCTGGATAATCAAGCCCTCCTTTTGTCCTTTTCAGCAGAGTTTTATTTGCAAATGCCTGCTCTGTACAAGCTTTAAAAGGCCTCAGCTTCTAACAATTCTGTGTCCTCATTGAGGCTGACCTGGAGCGGACCTCTATTTACCAAATATAAAGATGCTAATTATTTTGTGTATAGGCCTTAACGTGATTATAGCGAGCATGGACACTGGTTGTTGTTATAGCAATCTAAATTAAATTATGCCTGTGCCAGCATAATTAGTAACACACAACCCCCCCCCCCCATGAGTTTATGGGGCTGGTATTTTAATGTGGCATCTCAGCAGCTTGGTAAAAACAATGACAATTTCATTTTTGCACAGGCTGAGAGACTGGGAAAAAAAAAAAAAAAAAAAAGGAAATTTTTTGAGCAAACCCTGG
>NW_010297643.1:0-376 GCF_000700745.2 Antrostomus carolinensis | reverse complement strand
GGGGGCATCAACAACTTCCTTGGGCAACCTGTTCCAGTGTCTGACCACCCTTACAGTAAAGAACTTCTTCCTAATATTTAATCTAAACCTGCCCTCTTTCAGCTTAAAGAAAATAATAATTTCTTCCTAATATCTAATCTAAACCTAGTCTCTTTCCTGCCCCTCTGAGCATTTCAATAAATGCTCATTAAATAAAAAAAATAAATAGGAACTGGAGTTATAAAACGGAAGCTGAGGCCAGACCTTCCTTGTTAGATGAACCTTTGCGGGGTGGTAACAACCGTCGTGTTCAAGCCCCGCCGCACAAGTCAGGCAATGGAATGAGGAGGCCGGGGCCGGGCGTGCACGCCGCGGGGCAGGGGCTGCCCAGGGCCCG
>NW_010297642.1:0-24173 GCF_000700745.2 Antrostomus carolinensis | reverse complement strand
GGCCCCCGGGTCGCTGGCGCCCTCCTCGGCGGTGCCAGGCTGGGCGGTGGAGAGGGTGTACGGGCCGCGCCGGACCTCGCCCCTCGCCGGAGGCATTTCCGCGGGGACGAGCCGCGACCTGCCTGCCCGCGTCACCGTCCGGCTGCCTCTGCGGGGCTGCAGTATCGCCGCGAACCGCTTTTTTTTTTCGGGGAGCACGTCGTGGTCAGGCTCGGCTCCTCCGTGGAATCTCTGAAACGCTTGGCCGCCCGTAAGGTGTGCGGAGGGCAGCTGTCAGTTCTCTGTGCGAAACTGGTGGTAGGGGTGTGGGAGAGCTGGGGGCCTCCCAGGGCTTTGGTAACTGCCCACTTTGTGAGAGGAAAAACAATAAACAAACAGCATCTGTTGGGAGAAGTAAAAGGGTTTGTTTGTTTTTAAATGTGAGGCTCCTCTGACGACTTGCTTATGATCTGTCAGAAAATGTAACTTTAAAGAATGTGTTTTTAAATCTAAGTAAAACTACCCCATTTGTAGATCAGGAGGAGGACTTCCCTTTGACTGTACAAGTAGTCAGGTATGTTTGAAGAAAATTAATTAACTCAATAACTTCACTAGGAATTTGAGGGATTCAAAATACTGACAAGACTGCTGGAGTTATCTGTAAATAAAAGGGACAAAATACATGGTGTGTTTTTTAACATTGAGGCTTCCTTGAAACTTCCAGATTATGTGCAAAAACAAATTAATTTGATTTCTGAGCAAGTGAATACAAGATAAACAGGTGCAGTTGATGGTAATTTACTGTAGTCTGCAGTGGCAATCAGATCAGTTTAAAGGCATGGCTGTAGTGAATACAACAAAAGACTCAGATGAGAGGTATCATTCACTTAGAGCCTTGTGGCAATTCCACATTTATGTGTGACCGTTGAGAAGCAAAGTTGACATAGATAATCAGTGTAGAAGGTATAATTGCAGTATGGATAATTACTGTATTTTTAAGACTGGGTATGTAAGCACAGTAGAAAGGACCCCATGTGTGATAATAGAGCATGATACCAGGTTAGGAACTGACTGAAACAGTATGTCTTGAAGGTCCTCAGTTTTACTTGTCAGCAGAAATGTGGAAACAAGCAAAAAGGCACAATTAAAGTTTTTGTTTTTCTGACAGCTTCTCTAGGCCTGTCGCCTGCCATAAAACTGTTGGTTATACTGAATTTTGGCTGCTGCTTGACTTCTTTAAGTCAGCAAAAGTAGTCTGTTCCCTTAATGTGACTTCAGGCATCTGTCAGCATTCACATCTCGGTTTTGAAAAACATGTAGCTAACAGCAGTGCTCATTTGCGTTATCCCTGCAGATATATTTTCAGGCCTTTTATCAGCTGTTCATGTGTAATTTAGTATTTAGGAAATCAGTTTACCATTCCTTTCTTGTTACAACAAGAGCTCTTTATCAGCAGTCTTAATTATTTCCTGAAGAGGGTCTCATGCTCATCCAAACGCTGGATTTGAGGAAAAAAACTCTGGATATACCTGCAAAAACAGGTAAATGGCAACTCCCCATTTACTAAAAATGATCCACAGATAAGTTTTTGAACAGTAAGCAGTACTGCAGTTCTCTCTCTGAGATAATAGGAAAAATTGTGCAATCTGGGAAGAATTTCAGTTGAAAGAGCAATTTTCTTTAAATGAATTGCCAAAAGAGATGATACTGCATTATAGCTGTTCTTAACCTGTCTAGCCAGGTGGAGAGTGTTGTTAATCCACAGCTGAAAACTGTTTACCAGTAAATGTATTCTTAAATCACTGTTTGAAGTTATGTGGTGTAATTACTGGTAACTCTTCACAGCTTAGAAAGTCTATTTATGCTAACTGCAAAGAAGGCTAGAGTTCTTAAGGGTGTTTTTTGAGTTTTTAAGCATTGATGTGTATTTAGCCCTGGAACTTCTATATAACTTAATCATCGGTGGCTCTTCAATACATAATTTGTTATCAGTTCTATGGGAGCAAGCTTAGGGAAAGGATCCTGTAATTCAAACCTGGAAGACTGTTTTTGCATGTAGGATTATGCTTTCCTATTGAAAAATAGTTTATTAAAACTGATTGCAGGTAAAAATATTTGCTTGCATTTTGGGAAAAATATGCCAGTGTTATTCTCACTGTACAATCAGGGAAAATCAGTAAAGATTTTTAAAAAACAGCCTCTGCTGGATTTTTATTTTAATATGGTGAATAGAAGGTGTGCCCAGTAACTGGCTGGAATTTTTTGGAATGTGGTGAATAGGAGGTGTGCCCAGTAACTGGCTGGACATGACACATAGTTTCTTCTGGTAGCAGAAGAAACCTGGCTGGACCTCGTTTTAAGGCATTTTATAACTCATCTATCTTTCCTGCAGTCTGAGCAGCCCTGATGACAGTGTGCTCCTGCCAGGCCAATTGACACAGTCTCCCCCTGTTCATCACAGAGCTGAACTGGCTTTATGTATTGGCTGTGTTATGGGATGATAGGAAAATGTGTGTTAATACTTAAAGTGGCTGTGGTTGGTATCCTGCCTCTTGAACATAGTTTTCTTGCTGTTGCTGGATAGCAGTGCTGCACCCTGGAGTAAATAAATTTTTACATTAACAAGTAGATTTTACTAGTTAGCACAAGCTTTTACCATGAACTGTATTGTAAGTTAATATGCTGGTAAAATATTGAAGCAAATTTGGGTTTTGGTAAACAGAAGATTTATTTCCTTTGAAATATTAGAATGTACATGGAGGTCCTCCTTTAATTCAATTCTAATCTGTTTCTGATAACTTTAGATTATTTCATTTGTTCCCTTAAATCATGTTTAAGGCTATATGCTTACTTTCACAGTAACAGCTTTTGACCTGCCTAACCTAAGCAAACCTCCTTTGTTTTGTCATTTTCTTTTTGTGTGTCTAATGAAAATATACTTAGGAAATAAAGCTGCTCTCCAGGAGCTGAAGATAGAGATGGTTGTATGGGAGAGGGGGCCCAAGCTTTGGTTAGCTTACTGCCAGGAACACTCCTCATGTGTGTCTTCCTGCTACTGTTCACCAGTTGCTTGGCCTAGTGAATGTATTTGACAAGTTTAATAAGAACAGAAGACTTTTTCATGTGGTTAGGGCTGTCTGAGGAAGTGAGAGATGTTTTCAGAAAGAACAAGAAATTTAGCTTTTCTTGTGTGTGTAACCATTGAGTTTTTATCAAATAATTTCAATCAGATTACGGATCTCTGGAGACATCAGCTTGTGTGTCAGTGTTGAGAAGTGTCTGGCATCAAGCTTATAATACTGATTGGAGCTTTCTCCCTCTCTTTCATGTCGTTGGTTGAGTCAGTTCACAACATAGCCATAGGTTTGTTCAAATATAAATGAATCCTCCCTGTTGTGGAGTCTAGGATGGAACAGAAAGTGTAGCAGTAGCTTCAAACCAAGGATTCTGTTGCCAAGCTGCAGCAGCAGATTTGGGGGAGTGTCTGAATTTGCTGTTTGGTGAAGTTTAGGTCAGGGCTGAAACTGCATTTTTATCTTGCAATGAATTAGCTGTTGCTATTGCTCTGTATACTAGGTTATTGTATACACATATTTATAAATAAATGTGAGACCTTTTGTGCTTGTGCTAGGAAATGGTAGCACTATCTACGATCAGAAGTTAGGCGAGCATGGATCTAACAATCTTGGATGTGCTTTATCTCTTAGACTGAGGACTTTAAGATCAATAGTTAGCTCTTTTTTTTTTTCTTTTTTTTTTTTTTTTCTCACCCCCATGACCCTGATGAAGATCAACTAATTGAGCAATAACACAATAGAAAGAACTTTGAGAATTTGTGACCATAGAGTTTGCTGGATGTTTGAAACTGGGAGTTAGCTACTTTCTGGGTGAGTCTCCATCAGGAGCCACTCGAGTGCTAATCGTTCCAGAGGGTAATTCACCATCTGAGTTCTGAACATACATGTAATACTTCTTGAGGTGATTATGTTGTTCTTTTTAATGTGTCTGCCTTAAGCAAGGCAACATCAAATAATTGCATGACATAGTGGTGCCATGAACTTAATGTTGTATTTAAAAGCTGTTTGGATTACTGAAACTTTGTCAAGTCTGAAGTAGAAGTAGTCAGTGGTAATGTTCACTGTTGGGGTGTGTTGCTGTGGGAATGAGATCAAGGAAACATTAGGGGGTTGAGGAATGTGGATACTAGGGTAAAAAAAAATGTGTGGGATGGCAATACACAAATAGAGAAATCAGCAGAGTTATTTCAAAGCTTTGTCCAAGTGTGACAGTATCCTGTGAAAAAGAAAAGTGAGAGCTAGTGTTCAGTGAGGTATCAAAAGTATGTGAGGGGGAAAAGTGCTTGAGACTGGAAGGTGTGTTTCAGTGTTATCTTAGGATAGCTTTTTTTCTTTCTGTTGTTCCTGGATTTTTTTTTTGTGAATTTGAAAGGAGATTACAGTGTTTATATAAACCTGAAGATCACTGTTTATGTTGAGTAGGCACATCTGTGTTGGGTGGAAGAAGAAAAGAGCCCTTTGTAAGGGACCAAAAGCTGAGATTCCAGAGGAAACTGGAGACATTTACAGGATTCCTGTTATCTGTCAGATAAATTAACTCACTAGAAGTATTTTAAAGTCACAAATAAATGGTTTCTGCTGTAATCTGGCAACATCTAAATAGCTCTTCCTTCATGAAGTCCAGTATTGCTTCTGACTTTTTTGACTGTAGCTTGGAAGAAGGTTTCTAAGCATGCATGTTTTCCTAGCTTGACTGCTGTTGTTTCTAGCTGTCACTGTGTTAGTTTTATGTGTGCTTGGGGGCAGCAGATGCCAAATTGTCCAGCCAGCCACGGAAGTTGTAACAATGTTAGTGTCTGCTCAACTAAATATTTTTTTTTTTTTTCTAGAAACTAACAAGTCAATATGATGAGTTGCTCTCTTAATGGAATGGATACAAGGAATGCTGAATGTTCTCTTTTATGGCAGCTTGCAAGTTAAAACAGATCAGATTCTGCACTTTCTTTCCTTTTCACCTGGCTCTCACTTGCTTCCCCCACAGCTGACCTGCTACTCTGACTTAAATTCACATAGCTGCCTGCTTTTGAGAAAGAGTTGCTCTTTACTGTCACTGTGTACTGCTCTAAAACTCAAGAGAGTTGACGTCAGGGCATTAGAGGGTGACAAGAAGCTGAGATGTTGGCTTCTAGACTCCTGTAGAGTTCTGTGGCCATGCCCAGGATTAGCACAATGAAGAGGAAACTCTGACTGTGCAGCATGCCACAATGGAGAGTTCAAGGGGGAAAACCAGCCCCTGCTGTTTTGACCTGTAACAAGCAATTAAAAACTTGAGGTTTAATTTGAATTCTCTCCTAAGGTAAGGTCTCATAATTAAAAGTACAACTCTTTGTATGAAAGTAAACTTAAACATTTACAAACTCAAGTTCCAGTAAATGTGTTCCGATTTATAGTCTGTATGATGATGGACTAGTGGATAAAAGTGCATTTTTTTCATAGTTTAAGAAACATGTTTTTGTGCATTGGAAGTAGAATGTAATGGGAATCTTTACAGATTGCAAGTTCCTGGCTTGGTTTTCTCTTTGCTTGGTGATGCTGTTCAGAAGGGGCACATACATTTATATATGTATCTTTCACTGGTTGTAAATGATCACAGGGCTGTAGGTGGTTAAAGGATGGATCCCTAATCTGTCTATGTCTCTATCTGTCTAATGTCTCCCTCCAGAGCTTGCATATATGTTGACTGTGCAGCAAGACTAGGGTTGTCAGGATTGCTACTTTCAGTTAAAGAAAATAAGCACATGAATACTTTTATCTAGGCATAAGCTTTTTTCTGTGAGAAAGCATTGGCTTTGTTGGGAGCTTTAGTTCTACAGAGGCTTTCACTGAAGAAATAGCTTCCAAACTGTACTTTCTTAGTGCATTTCTTTGAATTTGATTTATGGAAATATAGCTACTTGGAAAACACAGTTCAATCTTATTCAAAAACAGACAAACCAACCTCTCCTGCTCCCCAAACAATGCGTTACTGTATGCTAAACAAGAAAAGTTGTGAGCTTGAATTTTTCTCAAATACCAACAATGGTACAGTTGCTCTGCCTCTCTCCTACAAAGTGATACTGTCTTAACAAAACAAACAAACAAAACCAACCAAATACCACTCTGTCTCAAAATAAGGGCATTAGAAAACTGTGTATTTTTTCTTTAAAATAAAATCCATTTTCAATTTAATATGCCTGAATATTGATTTATTGTTTTTAAAATCTTTTTCTCTTCATGGACCTTGGTTTCCTGTGGGGAATTAATTTCCCCTTTTGGTATTTTACCTGTCTTTCATGTCAGACCTTCAGATGCATCATTTTCTTTCAAAGGCTGAGGCTCTGCACATGGGTTTTTAGCAGGTAATTTTTAAATGCTTTGCTGTGGGAAAGCCATAAGCATCTCTTTCAATTAGGGCAATAGGGAAGAATACAGTGTGTCAGGTTTGGATTTTGTCTTTTACTATTTTACCATGTTTTTAAGTATCGTTGTATCACGCTTGACCTTTTGTGAAACCTAGTACAGTCCTTCTGTACTGTCAAACTAGACTGACAAAACAACTTGACATAATACTGCGGGTAGAAGATAATTTACTGAGGTATCTATTGTTTAACTATTCTTGTCACAGCAATGTTGAAATCATTTTTTTACTTGGGAGGAACAATGTTTTGTCTCTGGATCTAGTAAAAAAAAAGAGAGGAGCCAAAATGTCTGTTAGTAGCAAAGTTGAGAAAAGAAATGTTTACAACTCATCATGCTGGATTGTAACCCCTTCAGGCAGAAATGAAGTACATTTTTCTTAGTGACTAGCTGTAAACTTAAACTTTTTGTATTTTTTATTAAAAATGCATGTTGTGCAGAATTAAATATGAAATCATTCTGGCTTTGAAAGTGTAGAAACTATTTGCATGGATGGATTTTTTTTTTTATTTTTTTTTTATTATTTTTTTTAGTTCAAGACATTAGTTAGTTATTTGGTCGCCACTGTGTAGTAGGTGGAATTTCCAGAGGTGGAATTTGTGATGGCTTTCAGGGGTTTGTGTAAAATCAGAAATTCAAGGCATGACAGAAATTTGGGCTTTGACTTTTTTTTTTTTTTAAATTCAGAAACTTTAATTCCTCAAAAATCAGGTACTGCTTTATGTTGAAAATTGTCCCTAGGTTCCCAAACTTTAATTTCTTAAGAGTTATTGCTTTCTCTATCTACTCTATGAAGTCTCCAGATATAAACTTTTCTGTGTCCTCTGCTGGTCTCTGGTTGATGGTCTCTCACTTCTGCTTGCCTGCAATTTTGGTCCTCTCCTTCCACCAATGTGACAAAGCAGCTTCACTAATTCCATCCGTGGTGACCTCCTTGAGCTATTTTTATCTCATTCAGTTTCTAAAGTACTCACTGCTTGGAGAAAGTCCTGCTTTGTTGAATCTTAAACTTCAGTGTGCTCCTGCTTCTAAAAATCCTTTCTCATAGATCATACTTAGGAACTCTGAAGTATGGTAACAATTCCTGAGGCACCTTTGCCATTGTGGTTTTTAACATTTGGAAGCTAAAGTGGTCTTTTCTTATTGGTGCCAGGTGCTCTTGAAGACACCACTTGGGTTTTGTGCGTTTTGGGTTTTTTTTTTCTTCCTTTATGAGGGGAGGAGATTCCTTTGTCCTATTACTTTAAACTGTTTTGCAATGTATGACCCTGTCCTTAAGCTCTCTCATAGACTCCTTCTGCTTTTAGCTTTTTGTGTTCTGTTTGTGTGCGTTCTTTTAAATTTTGAGATTTAAAAAGAATCTGTCCCTTCAGCTTTGTCCTTCCGTTATTTTTTTTCCTGTGTCCCATTCTACCTGCATGTGATTTCTCTTCCCTGACTTCACCCTGAAGCTATAGATTCTTCTTTTTCTAAATGTGGCTTTGTGCTTAAATATTATGTATCAAGTTTTACATAGTTTAATGCATCTTAATCCCTTGTACTTACATGGGCATGGAGACTATTTTTGCTGAAGTGTTTGAGGGAAGAAGGGCTTCCCAGGCCCTTTCACATGGCACTTTCTGGAGGGGTCGTTGGTTGTCTTTGCAGTTGCTCTTCTTATCTGCTCACTTATCTGTGGTTGAGTAATGCCTTCCTGACATCGCAGGACTTGGAGCTGAGATCTTAAGGCAGCAGTGATAGCTAAAGACATGAAATAGGATTTATTTTATTATTTTTTTGCATTTCAGCTAAGAGTTACGATTTTGGGCCAGTAGCAGTAATTTCCTTACTGTATTATATGTTGTCCTTCCTCAGAATTAGATATATTTAATTTGATGTGTGCATGACTTGTTATCAGGACATTTGCAGAAGTGAACTGATGGAACTGGGTCAGATGTGTCTCTATTCCTTCAGCTCCTTAATGCTTCTCTTGCTTCTGGTGGTTGGTTGGGTTTGTTGCAGGGTGGGGAGAGGGATCTGTTTTTCTTCTGAGTGACTTTTATGTTTTGATTGTCCTTCTGCAGTGTAGGGCACATATCCCACTGTGCCTCCCCACCCCCCAGTAGGTATTATTGAGATGGTCTCAACACACCAGGCAATGCTTGTTCACTTTTGCTAGAAAAGCAAGGTGAAAATCTAGAAGATAGGGAAAACCAAAGCATTTTATAAGCACTCCTTCTGATTGTCAGTAATGAGGGAGATAGGAGAGAATCTGAAGCAGCTTATTTTGGAAGAGTAATAAGGATCTGACATCATTGTCTGAACTGTTGGAATCTCTGTCCTATTTCTAAGCATCTTTCTTTGTCTGTTCTCATATTTCCACTGATCAAACATTCTTACAAACTTTCCAGTCTTCCTCCCAAAATATGCTGCTGTAATGCCTCTTTATCCATACATCTCAAATGAATAAAGGAGAAGGACGGAAATGCAATGGATTGCAAATGTTAACTGAAACCTTAAAAAATAGGCAAAATAGGCAATGATTTATTTTAGAAAAAATGGGGTTTGTTGTGATGATAGTTTTAGAAATATTCAGACAAGTCAATCAGTTCTTATTTTTTCTTTCTGATGGTGTTCTTTAAGATACTGCTTATAGGCTTCTGTCTGGGTTTTGTTGGTTGGTTTTGTTTTTTTTCCTGCTTTTACTTACCAAAAAATTTTCCTGGATTCTGTAGCTCCAGTATGTAAAGCTTGCCAGTTAACGAGTTTATGGGATTTTTAAAATTTTTTTTTCATTTTTTAAAGACTGCTTGCCAACACTTAATTCAGAATAAGTTTTTATGGTAGAATTGGGAATGTTTGGAAATAAGGACACATAGCATAAATGCTGAAACTTCGTCTGATACAATGCCAAGTAGCATTTTATACATGTTGACTGTAGATGGAGATTTTAAAATTACTTGGTGCTCTGACTGAAAAGTCTCAAGGAAAGATCCATATGGTGTCAGTCAAAGCTCTACCCCTCTGCAGAAGAGACACATCCTGCATGCTGTGTCCACTGGAGAAGATCTTCTGGATTTTCGTTCACGTTTCTTGAGTGAAATCTGTCTATACTCTGAAAAGCTGATGTTGCCTGGTGCAGAGATGTGTAGTAGGAAATTAAGTGCCCAGTGAATTTTATTTTGTAAACAAACATTTGTCAGAAGCACTTGGAAGAACTTGAGCAACTTAAGATAGAAATAGCCTTGCAAAATCCTACCCTGATTGAGAAGTGTGCAGTTTATTTGCCAACAGCATACTCTCAGAAAGGAAAAATAATTAAGGATGTAAAGAGTTCTTCTGTTACAAGTATACAAAAGCTCCAAGATTAGAAGTAATCATATTGTGAGTTCATTTAAAAATAAAATAAAAACCCAATGAGGTCTGGAAAACTCTATCTACAGTTACTGGCCTCTCCCACATCCTGTCACATCACGTTTCACATCTCTGTCGTACAATGAGAGTAAGTGTTTCCTTGAGTCAGTTTGTGGTATCATGTGAATAAATGCTCAGTGTGGTAGAAATATCTCCAGTCTGTGTGTTAAAGAGCATGTGATACTTTATCAAAAATAGGAAGGAATAGCTAAACACGGCATAGCATTTGTTGAAATTGTAAAAATTCAGTTATTAAGCTCAACCCATTAAAAAACTTCTGGCTTCTGACAGTAAAATGAGGTCCATCAGAAAATGTGAATCACATCCTCAAATTGACGTAGCTGTACCAGTATAATGTGCCGTCATGTTTATCTGTGGCTTTGATTAACAAATATATTCAGTTAAATACTTAAGTGGCAGCAAGAAAGAAGTGGTTTGGTGACTCTTCATGAGAAAGAATGTTTCATTCAGAGATTTCTTCTCTTAAGTTAGCAGCACTATGGTGGTTTTATTACATATCGATGTAATAAAAATTAAAAAAAATTCCGGTTGTTGTTGTTTTATGTGTGTCAAAAGAACAGCTGGATGGATGGTCATGAACCACAACTTGAAATCTTTTCTCCAATATTAAGCCAGAGTTCTTTCCATGGATTTCTTCCTTTGGGTAGCATTTGAAACCCAACCCTTACTTACTGGGAGACAGGAGAGGTTGATGGGGTTTAAGTTATTTGCACTTAGAATTTTACTCAGAGTGAGGGTGAACTTTTCAATTTCACAGTTTACAGCTAAATTTTAGTGCTCTCTTGTATGTGTGTCTCTCTGCTTTTAACATCTGTGTCAATAGCTGCCCATTAACTTTTTTTTCCACAGTGATTGACTGCTCTGTTTTTCAGCATGTTAACTTTAGTTTTTTAACAACATTCTGTGAAGGACTGATCTACTGCAGTTAACTTTGGGGAAATAGGGAAAAATTTTGGAGATATTTTAGCAAATGGACTAACTGCAGCTTATCTCTGACCTAGCTCCTACCACTAAGCACAAGAGCAGAATCTCTGCTCTAGGTTATGTGATCTACAGACCTTGTCAATGAAGCTTCTATTGCTGTAGGTGAGTTGGTGGGAATTTTGCTTACCTTTCCCCCTTCACCCCCACAGCCCACCCCACCCCATCCCAGGCCTTTTTTGGCCAGTGTAGGCAAATTCAAGGTTCTTTAGTGCTCTTGAATCAGAGTTGTTAGTTTCTAATTAAGAAGTTTTCCCTATATTGCTATTGATAATTGCCTTTTTGTTTCCACTGACATTCTGCTGGCATGCTGCTTACCACTTGCTTGAAAGTAAGTTGGTAAAAAGTGTGGATGTCTTGTCAATATAACTGGCAATACGTTCCTCATAAATTTTTAATGATTTAATGTATTCAACAAGCAACAATTTATTCTAAAACTATTTTGAACAAGTCCACTGGTTAACAGTCAAGCACTCTTAACTCTTTCTAAAGTGTGACAACATATGAATGGCATGTTCATGAGTTGCTGCATGGTTACAGAGTATGAGCATGTAAAACATTCAAAATGCTATTTGGCTGGTTACTTTCATGGATAGGAATGTGAAAAATACTGGATTTCTGAAAGGATTCTGACTTGTGATAACACAGGACACAGAATTATTAAGTATTTAAAATAATCTGAGAGATAGCTAATCAAATTTTTAATACATATATTCTTTTAGGCATTTTATAGAGATTCTCTGTTATATTCAAGGAAAAATTCTAAATCCAGGGTGAACTTACAGAGATGGTTTCAGATCTCAGGAATTTGTGTATGTGTGTGTTTGAAGGGCTTTATGAGATCTTAAGGCTTAGATCATTCAAGCAGTATTTCTGTCCTTTCCTCTGAAACTTAAGTCACGTTGCTTCAAAGCACTTAGTATACATCTATATACTCTGTAGATCAGGTAGGTACCATACTAGAATTTTCAGAAGGAAAGAACCAGGAAGATAAAATACTGCTAAATGGAGGATGCTGCTTCTTATAATGAGAAGACACTCGGTTATAGGAACTCTGATAAATAAAGCTCGCAGACAAACTGCCCAGCTGTACTTTAAGATGAAAACAGGATGTTGGTCGTATTGCTGGAGGACTACTGAATAAATCAAAGGATATGCTATTATTGCCGTGTAAGGAAGCTGTACTCCCTTAGAGTAGTTCTGTGTATAAAAGAATGGTAATTGCCATGCTTATCAAGGACTGGCAGTTCTCCTTTTCCAATTGTGACCTGGTGAATCCACCTCTAGTTCATGACTTAAAACAAAACGTTGCCAGTTATTTTAATCCCCTATTCAATGGGACAAACAGAATGTGGTTATTTTTGTCTCTTTATGATTCCTTAGATTATACAAATAGAAAACCCCTTTCCTATATTAAAGCCAAAGGCAGTTTACTGAGGGGGATATGGATTGTTTCCCCAGTGCTTGTTAAACCCTGCCAGTTCAAGTTTTGTTCACTTAATCATGTCATCTGGAAATGGCCAGGTGACTTTCTCCACTTGCTGATGTCTGACCTTTCCTTCTCCTAACTGTCTGGGGGTTTTTTTGTTTGTTTGTTTTTTTTGTTTGTTTTTTTTTTAAGAGTTCACTCATAGCCCCTTTAAATTTTTGTTTATACTCTATAAGGTCTTTTAAAGCACTTCTCTACCCCTGTTCCACTCAGTGTACTGTTCTGTTCCTCAGTGGTGACTAGAATGGTGGTGGTGTTAAATTTTGTTTTAAAAATTAATTTAATAATTTTTATGCTTCTAAGCACTATATCCAAGTACACTTTCTCTGTTTAGGAAGGAAGTTTGTCAAGTTACTGTTCTGCTTTTGGTTTCCACAAGTTTATTTTTCTCTTCAGGGAAGTTGTAGAATCATAGAATTGTTTGGGTTGAAATGGAGCAGATGGATCTTCCAAGGCTCATCTAGTCCAACCCCCACAGTAGATCTGTAGTACACTGTAGGGTAGCCTAGATGGCTGTTTAAGAAGTATTAGTAAGTTTCTCTTAGGCAGAAGTAGCTGAATCGGGGACAACAATAAGTATATGAATAAAGGTTAAATGGTTGTTCCTGTAATATTACATGGGTTTTTATAGAAAATTTTCTGGGATAAGACCTCAAAACCAGAACTATTTCAGCAGAATGATTTTTAAAGTAGCAGTTTACACTGGTTTGTAGAGACTTTTCAGCTTCTTAGTATTTGTACTCAAGTGCAGAGTTAGCCTCCCTGCGGTAAGACTCCTGACCGTGAATCAGATTTGAGACCATTCCATGCTGTTGATGCCTACATGGTAGAGGAACAAAGTGTCTGATAGGAAAGTAAGAAGGCGGTGATGGTGAGTCAGTTATGCAGAATTGTAAGGGAAAGCAGATATGCTTCACTGTTGTAAGAATCTTCACTCTTGAAGGCTCTACAGCATAAACTTAATGTTGATTTAATATTGATTTTACTGTATACTGAATTATAAATTCATATTTCAAATTTATAGTTTTCATGAAGTTTGATATTCAGAATGACTTTTCTGTTTATTACTACCACTTATCTCAATTTTCCTGAAGTTTAGTGAGAGAAGGATGTTGCAGGAGCTGTTCAGGTTTGTATAACAAGTCTTCATAATACCTAAGGAAAAATATGTCTATAATACAGTGTTCCGAAAGACATTTCAATCTTGTTGTTCAGATGGTAGCATGTTTGAAATAGCAACTTCTTTAGCGGGATAAATGGTGCTGTTATTTTGGAACATTGCTCATTAGATTTATACATTTTGGCAGTTGAGTAACTGGTGGTATTAGGTTAGACAAGCTACCCTCCTAGTATTTGAGCTGTTTTCTGAATCACACTTCAGGTGCCACGTTATTTATGTACACTAGAAAACTGTTCAGTCAAAAGTACTGGAGGTGAGATGCTCTTAGGGGATACCTATTGGAGCACTTTCTGTTATTTTTTTAACATAAATGCTGATAAAATAACTAGGTTTAAAACTGGGATGTAACTGTATGCCAATATCAATTAATGGATGTATTTCTAAGAAGTAAGACCTCACTAATCGGCTTCTTTCTGTTTTTTCACAGGAGTGGAATAAGAGCAAGAATTCTCAAAATCTTGAATTTGTTTCATGTCTGTACTAAACAGTTGTAGGAATTAATCAGGAATGAAGTATTTTTGTTGAAACACAATGAATTCTGTAGTACAGATTGAGTTATATTGGATTTACTTGGGAGGATACCGTATTACATGTAGAGATATGTACTTTCTATGGAAGGTGAACCTTTTTTGGGACCAGGAACTAATTTATTTGAAAACGTATTTGTCAGTTATCAGATGTCATGGTGTCTGTAGCAGTGATTCATCAAATAAGGGTAGGTAATGATTTAGGGTAGACCAGTGATTTTGGAAAATGCATATAACTTTTAAGTAGTAATGCCCTATGATCATTAAAGATCATTTTTAAATTCTAGCTTTCATGTAAACACATGGTGTTCTTTAACAGGCCAGAAGCATGGCTATCAGGAGACACACAGTGGAATTAACCTGATATGACCTTGTAACTAGTGGACTTGAATAGCATTAAGCATTATTTGAACTGGTCCATTACACTGAAGGCCTCTTAATTATGCTGCCAGTATTATTTTTCTTAAGACTTCTAATGAAGAGGGATGCTTTCTGGAGTTCTAGTCTCATTTGTGCACTCACACAGTTCTCATTGTTGCAGGTGGTATTGTACCTTAAAGCGATTGTGATTTTTCCTTTAGTTTATTTTTTACATTTCTGAGCAAGTATCACAACTTTTTATCCACAAAGCAAATAGCTGTTGCTTTTGATTAGTAACTTAAACCTTGGCAAGTATGTAAATTCCTCAGCAGATCACTGGTTTTGAAGAGCTACTTATGTTCCAGTGAGAAATCTTTTGAACAGATTGTTTTAGAACATGTGATTTTTATTTTTTTAAAACTTTTTTTCCTGCTTCTGTACTACATTATCTGCACTGATTTACTCCTTTCCTCCAGGAAACACATTTGCATTAAAGATCCGGTCTTCTGTTTATTTAGTTCCTGCTGCTTATTGCTTCCATCGGGTCTTCTTTGACCTTACAATTGACAGGAAAATAACTGATATCCTGGGAATTAAAAGAAGAAATTAAGTATAAGGAGCTGATAAATTCTGATTAATTCTTTCACTAATCAAGCTTCCATTTTGACATGCAGAGATCCTCAGTAATAAAAATAAATAAAAAGATTAAAAAACCCCATAAGGAGCATGTGTTTCATAGCATCTCTGGTGCTTCATGAAAGGCTTTAAACTACAAGAGTCAGGGGTACCACTCGTTCCTATTGTTAAATGTTGTCTTTGTCATCAGAAAAAGTTCAAGTGTATTTGCTGGAAGGTACTCTATTTTTTACCTATTTATTTATCTGATCTGTTTTGGTTAATTGCCTTTTAAGTAGAGTATTTGCATTATACCATACAATTTCATAGTCCCAGCTGATATACTCTGATTTCTGTTTTCAGTTGGTCTGCTGGTATAAGCGTTATTGCTGCAATTAGTGCAATACTGAAATAGTAGTAAGTATAGACATCACTCAACTTGTTTTTAAGCTTAATCACATACAGCAAATCCAGTAAAATAACAGTGGTAGTTCTGAGATCTGCTTTATTTATGTTGCATTATATTATTATAATTTTGTTGGAAATAAAGAAGACTGGTGAGAGATAAAACTGGCACATCAAAGAATTGAAAGGGTCGCTTGCAATGTTGTCTGCTTAAATTTCTAGACTTACTAATTTGGTCTGATTTGAACATAAAAGTGTCACATTTGAAGGCAGAGGATGCCAAGAAAGGAAGGAGATGATTTACATCCCTTGAGCTTCCATAAGTGGGAGTTTCAGACTGGAAGTTGGCTATAAAATATTCAGGTTTTTTAGAAAGAGCTACATGATAAAACAGGATGAGGTACCAAGGCCTGTAACTGGATCCTGTGGCAGTTAGGCTTGTATGTACCCTTTTCAAAATGTAGGAAAGAGTCTGCTCTGTCTTGGCAAACAACCAGCTTGTTTCAGTTTCTAGTCTTGAGTTTTACAGTGTACTTACATGTTTAAAAAAGCTGGAAAATTTTGGACTAGTAGAATAAACAAGTTCTACTATACATCTTGAGACTGGGCTCTAATTCAGACTAATCTTAAATTCTGGTTAGAAGACCAAACAACAATACCAAGCCTTAGCGTTGGTCAATATATGGAACTGTTGTTTCACATCAGCAAATATGCAGAAAATAAATTATGAGACTAAAAATGAGCTTGAGAAACCATGTGACTGCACACACAGAAATAGTGCAGAAGGTGTGGTCTAGTAATTCATACCGTGATTAGCAGTGGGATCCAGTGAAGTTGTGTAGCCAGTGGCTGGTCCTTTACGTATAGAAGATGGTGAAAGGTTGGTGGACCTTATGCAGAGGAGGAGGAGGGTGAAGGCATTCAGAATCATGCAGTCTGCTTCCTCTGTCTTTACCTACTGTAATCCCTAATTTGACAGGTGAATTCTGGTATCCCCTGGCAGTAAGTCACAGCTTGTTTGGGCCTCTGTACATATCTGAAGGGACAAGTAAAGCTGTAGTCTATTTTTCTGATCCCTATCTGTGTGTCTGAGTCAATACTAGACCAACTTTTGTCTAACAAAATTAATTTGTGGCTGTCCCAGCACTTTCAACACAAAACCACTTACGTATTATGGTAGCTGCAGTTACATGATTACATCTGTTTTCCGTGCACATTCACTCCCTAGTTCTACTGAAATTGTTAAAGATGTCTTCATGTATGTAGGCTAAATTTTGAAACTGCATAGAAATCCAGGAGTGGAAATATCTTTTTGTTCCATTAGATAAACTTGGTAGCTGTTACTAATCTCTCTTATAAGTAGATGATAAAATAAATTTATTTCCCCTAGAAAAATGCAGAAAGTTAACATAAGTATTAGTCATATGTGTCAGCAAGAGACAGAGACAAGATTGTCATAGTGTGATGGGGTTTCTGCACCATAGCTTTTGGACTCCTTCTGGGACAGACCTGATGATAATAGTCTTGTATAAGCTGTTAAGTTTTCATTTGGCAGAATTTGTAGTTGTAAGATACTCTCGTATATAACTGTTCAGTGAAATAGGAGCTTCGCATATGTTTTTAGTTTATGCTGTCAAGCGTACCATACTAGCAATACGGATATTTTTGTCTCTACTGGATTTTTTTTTTATCTTGCAGTAATTGGTTGTTCATTTAAAGGAAGACATTTGTGTTCTAAAAACAAATGACATACACACAGCTGCATAGCCAAGTGACCCAGAGAAAATAAGTTCCCATGATGTATGTGTATGTGCAAGTGATGGGGACCAGAAATTGTTCTTTGTCCAATAGTTCAGTTGTGCATGGCCTCAAGGGAACATGTGTTCATGCTCCTTGCACTGTTAACTTTCCATGGGAATTTAAGAATGTGCCTCACAGTGCTGGCTAGGAATAGTTGCTGGGAAGGGGGGTTGTTTTGCTTTTTGAAATTTGTTTTCTTATATCTAAATCCTTTGGTTTGTATATAAATTTGGGCTGCATATTGATTGCACTTTTGAGGAAGAGAATAAAATTGTGTGCAACTGCAGTTAAGAATTGTGCATAAATGTTTTGTGTTGCAGTGACAAAGCTATGCAGCCATTTAATTTCTGTTCTTTACGTTCTTGAACAAATACTTCTGTTCTAGGATATTTGAAAAATGAAGGGAACTTCTTAAGTCATCTGCATAAATAAATAGATGTTAAGTTCTAAGATACCAGAGATGTGAAAACTTACTTTTTTTATTGTTCTACAGTGAGTGAGACAGGACTAGGGCTGGCAGAATCCTTTCTTTGTGTTTTTTGTGAGTTAAAATTTTAGTATTTGATTGGTTTTTTTCTTGGTAGGTGTGTGTGTGTGTGTAACATCTCTTCTAGAACTGAAAACTTCTGTAAGGCAATATCATAGACCAAGTGCTGTTCAAGGTACTAATGACCAACAATGGAAGCTTAACACATTGGATAGTTTTGAAATTATTATTAGCATTATGATTAGCAAAATTAGCAATTTAATTGCATAGGGTTCCCAGTACCATCCTGAGGCATTTTTCCAAACCTGTGCAAAATATGTACAAAATAACTGTGAATACTTCTTTACCTTAAGTAAGGAAATTAAAAAGCAGAAGAAAACAAAATTCAAACAGAAGACATGCTAGTTACTTCCTTCATATATCTTATTATACACACCTTTCTCAGAGGCCATACTTTTAAAGGTATGGCCTTGATGAGCAAAGTACCTACTTCCCGAATTTGTACAGTTCCATTTAGCTTTCTATTAATATAGAAATAGTGGCAATAGAGGTGGACAGAGAACCTATCTGAAGCACTATTACATTGCATCCAATGTGACTATTTTTACCTTAAATAGTTTATTTTATTTAGAATTATTGGAGCCGACTTCCATTAGTTGCATCAGCATGTGACCTTCCTGTGTTATATGTAAACAATATTATAGATTATGTAATTGATGAACTGGGAAGTTATTGTATGAAGTGTTGTAAGTACAGTTACTCAGTGTTTACAGGCAAACACTTCAGCAGAAGCCCTTACTCTTTAAACCCAAGTAGAGGAAATAATAATAGCTAGATCTTTTCAGTAATAAATGTTTTCCTTTATGTTTTGTTGTTGGTTTGTGGGAGTTTTTTTGGGATCTTAAAATACTTTTCTTTAAATATGTGATTTTTAAGAAATACTGACTCCAGGCACTGAGTTTTTAGTACCAAAATAAATTTATTTTACCACATTGCTAACTTGTGAATTTAGTATTTGTCAGGTACATGTTTTGAAACCATTTATTAGAATGTAGAGTGCTTTAGTGTAAGAGTCAGCAAAACAGGTAGATAATATGCTCAAATCAAATTTGTGTAGCTTTGGAAATCAATACTGTTACATAATCATTTGCCTTATCCAATGATGAAGTTGCTGCTATATTGACATATTTCTTTGCCAGTGTATTAACATTATGCTATCTAATAGCAAATAATCTCCATATGCAAGCAGTTTAAGAAATACAAGGATCAATCTTGTAGCAGAAATAATAGTTTATAGTTACTTAGTAGTTGAAACAATTACCTATCCTCTCTTGTACTTCTGTCTGAGGGAATAAAATTTACTATTTTTTAGAATTCTTGCCCTCTGGGGCAAGAAAAATGACAGCAGATTAATTGATTTAATAGTTTATAATATGATGCAACTGAACTAAAATACAGCTTTTTGCTTATTTTATTACTAGAAACATTGACAAGGAAGACTGTTGCTGATCATGCTTTCAAAGTGCAAACTTAAAATGATGTGACTAAAACGGTTGTGCATAGTCATGTATTATCTGTTAGTTTAGAATCTACTGAAATATCAGGTTTATACCTTGAAGGAACATTTTGTTTTATAGAGTGGAAAGTAACTGTTGCAGTCCTGGATAACCTCCAAATCTCCTTTGAAAATGAGTTTCTTCACTAAATGAACAGGAATGACTTTTCTTGCAAATATTTTGGCTTTTAACTCAAATGCCAGGGATCGGAAATTTGGGGGAGAAGAAGCTGACAAAGCAGATTAAGTAAACTCCTTTGTCTACCTTTGAAATACTGCTATACTAAGTCTTCTATTTTGGATGAAATTATGTATGATTCTTTTATATATGAGAAGGAAAATGTTTTAAAAGGATGTGATAGTGTTGAATACATTATTAAGACTTTTTCACAGACTTTTATTCACTTTCTCAGAAGTTAATACTGTCCTTCCTTTCAGAGGAAGAGAGAACTGTTTGGAGATTTTGCCATCTTAATGTTGCTAAAAAGTCATGGTACAAAGAAAATTCTTTAGCTTTTGTATGAAAATGGACATGCTTTATGAAGATTTTTTTTTCTTAAATTCAAAATGAACTGACAAACCCAAAATACCTATCAATTCTTAGAGTATCTTTACAATATCATTATTGTGTTATGCTTTTAAATACCATTTAATGAATTTATAAAATACCCTGAGATATCTGCAGTAGACTGCTTCTTTTAGAATGTTATTTATATTCTAGGGATATTTGTTTCTGGACAGTACAATGCTTGAAGGAAAACTAATGAACGAGTCTCCTGTTTTATGGAATTAGATATGTTCTGATTTGCCTAGAAGAGAGTAAGAAGCCAAGTAGTTTCAAAATATAGCCTACCTGCAGTGCCACCCCGTGGCTTTTTTTTTTTCTATGGCTTCTCTTAAGTAACCAATTTCTGTTCCCTTATCCCCAGCGGGAAAAGTACTTGTGAACTTCTAAAATGTCTGGTGTAACCACGATAGTACAGCACATTTCTTTGCCTAGCTTCTGTGAGGCAGCATTATTTGTCCCTGTTGAAACCTGCTTAGATGAAGAACCAGAAGGGATTTCTGAGCAATGCAGGTTCATTCACCTACTGTATCAAATCACTAATTAATGGCTGGTTTAGTCATTGAAAAGGAAAGATCACATTGGAGCTGGGAAGCAAAAAAAGGGTCAGTTCACAGCAATTACTTGAAGGAGCATGTTAACTGGTCTCATTGGTTCTAGCAGTTCAGTGTATGTGTATAGTTTATTTCCAGGCAGTCAGTTTTCTAGGAAGATGATTTCATTTTAAAATTAGATTGTCTAGGTAGACACAGCATTTCTTATGGAGATAGTTTATATTATTTTGCATTCAAGACATCTGCATTTTTGTTGGCTTTAACTGAAGGGTGTCAGGAGACTTTGTTCTTAAAAGCAGCATTATGCTTTGAATGATTTGTTGTGCTTTGCCTTGCACCATTGTAAAGAGGCGCTCAAGTCTTGGTGGGGTAAGTACCTGTAGGTTTAAGACTGTAGTTTTCACATGTAGGAAGTAATACAGTGTTGAAGATATTTCACCCCAAGCAAGTGTATAGGAAGGAACTTTTCAGCACTTCACCTGTCTTGACTGCCTCGGAGAGCAGAACCTGTTTTCTTCCTCACAGCCTGCTTAGTCTTACTAACATCTCTGGATGAAAGGCAGGGTTTTACCTATCTATCTTTTCTTCCTGCCATTCTGTCAGTGAACAGAACTCTCTTGCCTCTTCTGCCTGGGTGGCAGCACTAACATCATCGCTCAATGCAGGAGGGTGAGCAGCAGTCCCCTGGGTACCACCACTGTCCACCATCTGTCCCCTGTATACTAAAAGCTGATGTGCCACTCCCTACTCCAGGGAGAGTGTTTGGCTACATTTCTGAGTGGTTAAAATTGATGATTAAAATGTTGCACGAGGTTTTATTGTAATGGTTTGAATGTGCTTTCAGTATTTTCTTGCTACAAAAGTAATTACTTATTTTAATGAAACGGCCTTTCTATGCTTGCATTGCTCTGCTGTTGACCTGGTCGCGCTACCTCAGTTTCCTCACTTTCACAGGGTGCTTGCTGCTGGCCCAAGAGCTACTTGCGCTGTGTGGAGGCAGGACGACTGACTAAGGGGACAAATCAAGTCTGGGCTAGCAAAGCCTTGGCATGTGTTACTTGGACACCTCTGGGCTTCGGCATCTTCATTGAGGGCTTTGTATTTTTCTGTAATAGAAATGTAAAATGTGAGAGCGTGCTAAGTATCAAGCTGGATATTTAATGTGTATAGACTTTCTCTGATAAGCAGGTGCTTGCATTCACATTTGTGTCCTAATTATAGACGTTATACTTGGACTTTTCTAGAAAGCAAATATCTCTTCTTGAATTCACATATCTACTGTAAGTAGAGGTGTGTGAATGTGGGGTCTAAGTCCTTGCAGAATCTTAAAGCCAGCAGTAGAAATATCAATACTACAGTCTGTACCTGTAAGTAGTACTGGTTGTTATATGGAGTTGTAAAGTCTTAAATAGTGAGAATTAAAAATGCAGAGCTTTCTTCTTCCAGTGCTGGGAGAAAAGTAGCGTGTTGTTTTTGTTTTGTTTTGGTTTTGAAATTATTTTTATATAAATGCATTGTGTAGCAAAATTATGAAGAAGAGGTTTAAGAAGAAACAATTAGAAAACTGTACTTTATTTTAATAAAACTGTTTTGAGTAGTTTAATATTTGCAGTTAAGTACATCCTTTTGGATGCCTGGATTTCCAGGTGGTAACAACCAAAGGTAGAAGTGGATAGGAGGGGAAGTCATGGAGAAGTTTTTGATTACTTGTCTTTATTTAGGAAGCTTCTTTGCTCTTTGTCCTATATACATCAGGCTTCTGCAGTATTTGGGATGTGTAAACTAGAGTCTGTAATTTAAGGTAGTTATTGCAGAATCTATTCAGGTTGATATAAATTGCAATGTCAGGAGCAACTTCATTGTACTTTAGATCTTGTATTTTGTTCAGTGGATGATTTTCAAATGACTCTTAAGTCACAAACAATCCTGATTACTCTTTCTTAAAACAGAATATTGAAATGTACACGTGCATGTACATTCTTGTGTATCACAGGTCCTGGCTTGAGTCCTTCCTGTATTAGAAATTTTGGTTCGCAAAATGTCTCACTTCATAGCCTAGATCACAAAAATACTGCAGTTTTATTTTAAGAAAATACTGTGTGATTCAAGTTGTGATAAGACTTGATCATTGTGAGTAAAAGCCTGTTAGTGTCTGTGGTGGCACTTTGATTTCATTGGAAAAGAAGATCTGTGCTATGTGTTGTGAAAGTCACATTCATGACCATGCTGGATGCCATTCCATATCTTTTTAATAGGTACTTTTTTTAAATAGGTACTTTTAAAAAAAATCTTTCGGTAAAGTAAAAATTTAAAAATTGTCACATGGACCATGCTGGATGCCATTCCATATCTTTTTAGTAGGTACTTTTTTTGAATAGGTACTTTTAAAAAAAATCTTTCGTTAAAGTAAAAATTTAAAAATTGTCACAAGTTCATCTTTAAAACTTTGTTTTTAGGAACCTTTATGGAAGAGGTGCTTTTTGTTTTTTAGAAACAGTCCACAAGGGAAAAAACCACCACCACCACAAACCAGTGTTTACAGGTGCTGTTCCTTCAGTTCTGTGATATGCTGTATCTAATTTGTACTGTTTGATAGGGAAACAGATGTCTGGAAAAAAAATTGCCAGAAATAGCCACCTACCAGAACTGTTTGCTTTTCTGTTGAAGGCTGGCAAAGTATACATGGCTAAAGTAAAACACTGAATCATAAAAACTTGGTGTATTCTGTGGCTAAGTTTAAGAGTAGATAATGCCAGGTAAGCAGACCGAATGTTCTGTGGCTGGTATATCACTCTACAATAATGTAGTTTTTTTCAGCAGCACATCAAGACAAGACACCTAGAAACATTTGCAAACTTACTGTGACTTAAGAGGCCTCTTACTAGATGAGTAAATATTTTTCTTTTTCCCTTTCTGTTTTTTGGTTGTTGTTTTTTGTGCTGTTGTGTTTTTTTTGGTTTTTTTTTGGTTTTTTTGTTTGTTTGTTTTTTTTAGTTTTTTGTTGTTGTTTTGTGTGGGGTTTTTGTTGTTTTGGGGATTTTTTTATTTGGTTTTTTTGGGGTTTTTTGGGCGGGTGGTTTTTTGTTTTTTTGGGGTTTTGGGGGGTTTTTGTTGTTGTTTTATTTTTTTGGAGTTTTTATTGTTTTTTGGGGTTTTTTGTTTTGGGGGTTTTTTGTGGGTTTTTTGTTTTGGGGGGTTTTTGTGTTTGTTTGTTTTGGGGTTTTTTTTTGGGGGGGCGGGTGTTGTTTGGGTTTTTTTTCTTCCACCTACCCCCCAGCAGAACTTGGCTTCCTCTAACTGTGCTGTTTGCTTTTCTTCTTTCCTCCTGCTTTCATTTGTGTTATTCTTTTTAAGCTTTTCATTTGATAGGATTTCAGTATTTGTACTCCACACAAAAAAAAGTGTTTGAATACTTATAGCACCTCTTTTTCTTAATCTTTTCTGAATAGGTAGAAAGTCAAGCTGACAGCACTCCTCTGTGAAGAGCTTATAAGAACTTGGGATGTTTTAGCATACAAAATGTTAAATGTCTGTTTTGTACTGTTGCACAGAGGAGACAGTCTGCACAAGTGGTGTAGCACTGTCATGAGCTATACACCCATGCAATACAGGGTGTTGTACCTAGTTTCTTGAATAACTGGTTTATCTAGTAGCAATTTCAAGGAGCCTGTGAGCTGCTTTTGAGGTAGTGCAAGGAGGTTTTCTACATTCAAGTGGGTGTTCCAGCAAAATATTGCAATGGTAGAAGAAACCTGATGTCTTCTCTCTGATGACCAATGATAGGACCAG
>NW_010297641.1:30441-57625 GCF_000700745.2 Antrostomus carolinensis | reverse complement strand
AGGGAGCTATTTGGTTTCCTATCTCTAGGAACTGTTCTTAAACAGTTCTGTGTTATAATTTTGAATTGACTTCAATTTTTTGCTGAGCTTTTTATACATTTAATCCTAGGAAAAATATTGAAGTTCATGCTGGTAGTTCCTGTTACAGCACATAATAACGGTCTGAAAGACCTCAGATCTCCTTTCAGTTCTTTAGTTTTAAGTGTATATTTTATTAACCTGCATTCTAGTGTGTTTCCTACTTCATGTGAACTTTGGAGATAAGCCACAGCATTATTTGAAACTGTAATTTTATGATCTGGGCCTGATTTGCTCAGAAGTATAGGCAAAATTAAACTGTTAGGAGTATGAGAGACAAGTTCAAAGGTTAATCAGTGCCAAGCAGTAGAGGTTGGTCAAAGACCTCACCAGTTGGGCCTGCCACTTCCCTACCGTTTTCATCCCTCTGTACTTTAAAGACCTAGTCTTTAATTCATTCAGAGAGACAGGAATTTAAGCAAGGCTAAAATACCCCTTTCATTACTTCCCTCTCATCTCCAGTTAGCTATATTCAAAAGACGTATCAGGTGTGTGGTCAGCTCTTATTCTGAAGTCCTCTACTCTTAAAAAAATATTTTTATAGGAGCTCAAGTTGCTTGTTAACCAGCTCTTAATGTACCTCTGTACATCTTGGGTTATGGATCCATAACTCAGAGGAAACCCCATTAAAAATTTGTAAACCTGGCAGTCAGTTTTTATCCCTGTAACTGTACTTCAGGGCACAAGATAATCTGTCATGAATCCCAAGTAACAGTAAGATTCCTCTAATTACGTTTTACTGGAACAGCTCAGCAAGCAGATGGTGAATCCTTACTGAGTCAGTAATACAACACTCATTGACCTCAGTAGTGCAAATAATGCACTAAATTAACTTCTTAAATCTATACATCCCTTGTAAGATTCTGCAACTTATGCAAAAACTGCTTTCAGTTTTGTAACACATTTCAGGACCGACAGGTGTTCAATACAAACTGTAGAACTGAAGTATATTCTGATAGCCAAGAGGTTGTCATACAATACATTTAGAAGTGCTACACAGAAACTTATAGAATCATAGAACCATAGAATGGTTAGGGACCTTAAAGATCATCTAGTTCCAACCCCCCTGCCATCAGCAGGGACACCTTCCACTAGACCAGGTAGCTCAAAGCCTCATCCAACCTGGCCTTAAACACTTCCAGGGAAGGGGCATCCACAACTTCCTTGGGCAACCTGTTCCAGTGTCTGACCACCCTCACAGTGAAGAACTTCTTCCTAATATCTAATCTAAACCTCCCCTCTTTCAGTTTAAAGCCATTTCCCCTTGTTCTGTCATTAACTGTCCTTATGAAAAGTCCCTCCCCAAACTTGTCTATATGCATAATTTTCAGAAGTGGTGAAAGTTCTCTATACTGATGAGGCTGCACCTCAAATACTGTGTTCAGTTTTGGGCTCCTCACTATGGGAAAGGCATTGAGGTGCTGAAGTGTGTCCAAAGAAGGACAACAAAGCTGGTGAAGGGTCTAGAGCACAAGTCTTGTGAGGAGTAGCTGAGGGAACTGGGATTGTTCAGTCTGGAGAGAAGAAGGCTGAGGGGAGACCTCATCAGTCTTTATAGCTACCTGAAAGGAGGTGGTAGCAAGGTGAATGTTGGTCTCTTTTCCCAAGTAACAAGTGATAGGATGAGAGGAAATGGCCTCAGTTTGTGCCAGGGGAGGTTTAGATAGGATATTAGGAAAAAATTCTTCACGAAAATGGTTGTCCATCCCTGGAAGTATTTAAAAGACATGTAGATGTCCCACTTAGGGACATGGTTTAGTGGTGGACTTGACAGTGTTAGGTTTACAGTTGGACTCAATGATCTTAAAGGTCTTTTCCAACCTAAGTTATTCTATGATCCTGTGCAAAAGAATACTTAGGTAATGTTTATCACTCTGGTTACCATGTTATTCTTATATACTTCTAAGTCTACATCTAAACAAAGAACAGGTGTATTTATCCAAATAGACAAATTCATGCCTCCTTCCATGGTTTCTGGAGCTACTGTATTAGCATAGTGGTTTTATTTTAACTTTTTAAAAATTCTTTTAAATCAAAACCTGATATCTGGCAAGGCAAATTTAATATGTAAGTTCACCCTCAAGGGAATAGTTCCAGTAGAGAGATTATAGTAGCCAAAGTCTTGGTAGAAAGTGTAGCTTCTTGAACAATATTAAGAAAACCACTACTACTCAGTTTATTTTATATTGGCCTGTTATTCATCATGTGTTTCTGCTGTTTCAGCGTCTAGTCACAAACATATTGTAGGCAGAGTTTGAATGAGTTGGATGTGTTCGCTTGAAGTGAAGTTTTGCCAACTCGTTTTCATACTGCAGCTGGGTCAAAAGGCTTTGGCTTTCAAATAGTTGCTGAAGTATCCACACATTCTCCAAACCACATTCAACACAAAGCAACAGCTGCTGAGTTTATCTGCTAAACCATGAAGCAAGTGGCAATTAAACCACCAAATTCCAGCCATTCAGCTGGAAAGTTAATGCACCAAAACTATGTTAGTGTCCAAGCAAAAGAGAATTATGCTGGAAAGGACATTGGTAACTTTGGCATCTTGAGTTTATTTGAAAGAAGAAAAATCGCAAGAAGCTTCATATTTCAATAAGGATGGTTTTACAAATAGGAAACACTGTTTTTTTCACAGCTCTGCATATTTTCAGTTACATTATCCTTTTTATTATTCCCAATTTCTATTATTTTAAAAACAACTCCGTGTTAATGTTCTCGGACAGCATTTCTCTGGAATCCATCTCCCATTTATAGCATCAGAATAAGCAGTCTGTTTTCAGAAGTCTTCAGCAGAATGGATATATAGCAATTTTGAAAAATCAGACCATAAAAATATAGTTTACAATAGCATTGAATAATTTAAAAATATTTTCCCAGACGATGACTCCAAGTAATTGGAAATCTGTCCCAACCATTTCAGAAGCCACTTATAAATACCTGATGCTGACTTCTAGCATTACGTTTCTGTAATTAGGGAAATAATACAGTGTAAACTGACAGTGAAAAGCCTACTTGATCAACACGTTTAGCTAACTATTTTCTCTAGTAGTTGGAGAAAAAAAGATTGGAAATAAAAATCTCGTAAGCTGGCCATATAGTTACTGAAGCTGAAATTCATATCACCTAACTTTGTCCACCTTAAAGATAACTATCTAGCCCCAACTATAGGTGGTGAAGGAAGATCCACCGTAGAATAAGTGCTTAACACAGATAGATGGTATAACTCACTCCTGAAAATTCCCTATCTTGGTTATAGAAGGACCCTAGGCTCTAAGCTTATATTCGACATTTAATTTTTGGATGGATGATATCCAAGAAAATAAACTGTATACGCTGGTGGGCAGGTTGCCCCTTTCTGAGCTTTATTTTCCTTATCTGTTTATAAAAGTGTCATGGAGTCTACTGAATTAATGTCTTAAAATGACCTAAGATGCTTAGATGACCATTGTTGATTAAATACAGAGTATTATTATTATTACTACACAACTACATTATTTACATTACACATTAAATTTACATTAGTGTAGTGCTTTGACCCCACATTACACGAACATCTGATTTGCCTTGAAAGAATCACTGGATTGTGATACTGTAATGTTCAATAATGGACAGAGTTAAAATATAAACACCTGACAACATTCGGCAGACATGTTTGTCCTCTGCAAAATGAAATGGCTACTAACCTTTCTATACCACTGGCTTTTTCCTACTGTGCTCTTTTGTAGGAAGGAGTTGCATATACATGAGCACTAATGACAAATGGTGCCATTTCTGTTATTCTCTTTTCCTAATCCTCATTTGATAAATTCAGGGTCCTCCCATTAATTTTTTTCTCAAAGCTCATACACAATGAGAAAATTATGGAGATTGAGGTATTTGAGTGGAATAAGTTCCACTAGTGGTTAACACAGAATAATGTAGAAATGTAAGGGAAATTCTCCACTTTTATATTCAATTTCTGAATTTCTGTACTGACCTAAAATAGCCTTTTTTACTTGTATCTGGTTCTCCTTAAGATTCATTGTGCTTTGAAAATGCCGTTACTCTCACATAATTCCAACATCTCCATAGTCATAACTTAAAACATTAAAAATTAAATGGAAGAGAGAAACTGGGAGAAAATGAGTGAAATGCATTGTATACATTCCCATTTCTTAGGGAAAATCTTAGCTATGCCTTTTCAAAAACGCACATGTTTTTCTTAAAATGGAGAACTTTTCCATGCAAAGGAGACACTCTGCCAGAGGGAAATGTGCAATATTATACAGCCTTTAGCTTCACTTGCTATGGTCAGCTGAAACTAAAAATTTCAAAAAGATAAAGTGCTCCATTAAATCCATGTTTTATTGTATAAGTGCCCTTATGAAATTGTATGACTATACAATAGCATTATATCAGGCTAGAATTAAGGCTTACAATAGATGTTAAACCACAGCATTACAGTGACCAGATGTAAGGCTTATTTAAACTGGATTTTAAAGTGAAATATTTATGAACTGATTTAAATACTAATGAACAGACACTCCTACAGCTGTCACAGTAGCAGAATGATAAATGTGTTCCATAGGAACTCTATGTCATATAGCTGGCCATTTTTCAACAGTCATGGACACATGTTTCTTAATAATACAGGCAGAAGATGGGCAATGAAGGCAAGCAGAAAGACAGCTAAACAATTGGAAAAAATTTCTTCCCTTTTCCTCAGTGACCTTATTGCCTCCCTGAGTATTTTTCCACAGCTTCCTTATTCCTGTTCCCTTTTTTGCCTCTTTTGGAAATTCACATTTTCATCTGTAGAGGTGTCAATACTGTCAATAGGACTTATTCCTAGCTTTGGTCAATGTTGCAGTTTCCTTATCCATACTGCATGAATTTTAGTTCACTCACAATCTCCACTAGGACTTCTTTCCTCCAAGAGGAAACTGGCACAGTGGACAGGAGAGTCATCTACAAATTGCTAATGTAAATTTTTGCTACTTTCAAGATGGACAGTACTCCAAAATCACAGAATATCTTGCACTTCTCCAGCACCCCCATAATCCCTCATAATGTGCCCCGCACTTCTCTATACATATCTGGGATGTCACCCTAAAAGCATTTATCTGATACACCTCAATACTGCCTTAATGTTACTGCTGGCAGTTAGCTTTAAGAAACTTCAGAACATAGTAATTAAGCCTCAGGGTCAAAGACAAATCACCTAGGATACAGAATAGTCTCAAGTCCTACTTTTTATAAAGTTTTCAGGCAGACAGTTTATGCTAGATAGTGTTAGGAATTTGACAGCCTGCCCCACTTTTGTCTCAGATGCAGTGCACAAAGACAATATTGACATAGCAGTAGACCAGTAAGAATAACTCAAAGTCTAGTACAACTGATCCAGTGGCTCTACTGTAAAACTTATTTTTTATTATGTTCCACTGTGGTAGAAGTAGGTCAATAAGGCCAAGTCGCCTATTTGTCCTTTACTAGTTTTACTCTTAATATTACTACTCTAAGTAAATATGGAAGTTATTATTTTCAGTTGCAAAAGTAAGTAGATACATAAAAGGTAACATAAGGATAACCTCTATGTGCAAAATAATTTATGGAAAAATTTCAATTAACTTATCCTTTTTTTTTTCTGCTGTCACTTTTTTGAACATTTCCTAGTTTCTAATTTAAAATTATGATTCTTGAATTATACAATTAATGTTTGGGGTTGGATTATTTTTTTTCAAATAATGGAATGTAATTAAGGAATCAACTAAATATTACAACTGCTATTAAATGCTTCAATTCCATGATGCATCCTCATAACAGAAACTAAGGAATTGTTAAAAATAGCAAAGCAAGCAAAAGTTTACAAAACATGCATGATCTGTCAAAAGTGTTCGGAGACTAATTTAAAAATTTTAACTCACACCTTGTGTCAATGACAATATACTTATGATTCTGAATAATTTATTTGTCATGTCCAGATCATTTCCATCATAAAAATAGCTACTTTATTAAATAATGGATATATGTAGTTAAGAACATCATCATGAGGATAATTCTTAGTGATAGATATACTGGATAAAGACTGTTAGGGAACCCAAGTGCTTTCCTAAGATGAAGGCAATATCCTTGCTTAAAGAAGGGTATGAAAAAAATTAATTACTGTATTTTAAGTATTAAGCAAGGTATTTTTATATTGATCATCACAGAGATTTTCAAATAGATTTTTGTAGTGCACAGCACTGCGCAGTGACTGTACAGGTTGAGAGCACTGTGACCTTCAAGCAGATAGGACACTGAAGTCAAAATCTCCTACAGGATGGTTTGTCTTCAGCACTCTCTCACTTATTCGTCTTATTAAATTAACAAATTTTACAGTTTAATTGAAAAGAGTGTCCTATGATCAATAAAGTACTGGTTTCATCTTAATTTTTCATCTTTGCTCATTAATCTAGAGTTTTCTAGGTTATTATTATCTTCACTAACAATTTGGAATAATTTTGACATGCCTTAAAATTCTGCTAATCTCATGGGTTACATCAGTATCTTGAGAACATACTTCGTTTAGACATTGTTGAAATGCTGCATTCTGTTTTCTTCCCAGTATCTGGTATGAAAACACTTTCTTTATACTAATACTTTGCCTGTAGCAGGGTTTTTTTATCAGCTGGTAAGCAAACACGTCTTTGTGCAAAATGTAAATGTCCATATGCAAACACTTTAATGCCACTGTGTAACCATTTGCATGGTTGCAAAATAGATGTGGAATAAAGTTTGATATTATTTTGGCCACTCCATTTACAGGTATGAATGAGTATGCAAGGGACTAAGCAGTGGAAATACAGCATCTGGTTTAGAAACTCACTGACAGAAATAGCTACTTTTATAAATCTTGAGGTTTATTCAGTCTTTCTGATACCTCCATGTTTAGTGAATTCCTATTAATTTCAGATTAACTTATTTGATCTCATGAAATCTTCTTGTAACCCATTTCAAATCAAAACCACATGCAGACTTCTCTGAGCAAGTTTGTCACTATCTCCTCTGCTGACTGCTGAAGTAAAAATAAATGTAGTGCTGGGAAAGACACTTTTGTGTTTCTCTTGTTTTAGGAAGAATGGTGATGATTCCTTAATCACTGATATAGAGGAAGGGGATAGAGTACAGTGTACCTGTGTGACACAGGTCTAGCTGAACACCAAAGATGAAAGGGTACATCAGGAAGCTGAATGTCTCAGCTAAAGGAATATAGGAAGGAGGAACTAGACTTTAGGAATGGAAGAGTTTAAAGGATGTAAGAGAAGGGCTGAAGGTAGGGAAATATGAGGAAAAATAGAGGTAACAACTAAAGAACTAATTAACAGGACACTGAATAAGCATGTAAAAAAAGAAATTAGACATCCAGTTCCTGAAAAACTAGATGCTTCAGTGAACACTACTCAGACTAAGGTGGTCCATTGTATTTGTATTGTTTTATCTGCAAAGCAACCCAAAGCTATTTACAGTGTATGTGGAACAGTGCGTGTTTTGGCACTGACCTCCATCACAGATACACATCTAGCACCCTTAAGGAAAACACCTTATCTTGTATACAGGACATTCACATGACTGTTTCGATACCAGTCTTTGAGAAGAGCTGCCCTCCATCACCTACTTTGTCCCAAAATGAATGTCAAGCTCATATATGTAATTGTGGTACAGCAAGATAGACTCCAAGGAGCATTCAAGAGAAGAACAGGAAAACCTGTCACCACTGAAGTAGGGTCTTGATGCTTACAAAGAACTACCAGGCTGTCTGACATTTTTTTTCTGTACTCAACCTCATGGTAGTCAATCAACAAATAGTCAATCAACAAATCTGAACTGCAGATATAACCCTTTCTAAGATCAGGCACACCCTGTCACAGAGAATTCATATCACCATCCAGTGGTGGAACTGGATCACCATTGCATGTAGGGTGTCCAGCAGTTGGCCTGTTAATTTCATGTCAGAAATGGCTATTTTCTGTTATGTGAGACCTATGTGGAATTTGGGCACTTCAGACAACCAGAGAAATGTGGCGAGTTTTCCACTAGCAAATCTGTGTTAGCCACTGCCTGTGAGAAGACATAAAAGGCTACACTTTAGTTAGCTCACTTCTATCTGGTTTGCATCTAAGATGTCTGAACAAATTTCACTGCTTTCCACAGAAATATTATGCCAAGCTCTGCTGAAATCATCAAAGTTCGCACACAGTGTCCACCAGAGAGGTCCATAATTGTTGCAGGTCTAAGGGGTGCTTAAGTTATCAGCAGTTATGACCGGACAATTTATATAGAGCAGCATCAACTCTGTGGTTTTTTGAAAGATTGAGATATGTTCTGAAAATTTATTCAGTTCCTTGTGAGTCATGCTGTCATATAATTCTGATTCAATGATAGATGGCTGTCAAGACAATTAAGTGGAAATGGATCTTGTAAAGGAACTGTCATATGTAGGGCCATCTGTAGCTACACTGTTAGTATCATCTCCCTTTCCAGATCCAAAACTATTTTCACCTATTCATGCTTATTAATGTGAATCTCAAATCCTCTTTACCTTTTTTTCTTTCCCTCCTGTTTCAAATATATTACTCTAGTGTTCTGTCTTCCTTTTCTTTCTAGATTTATTCTGCTTCTATAATTATATGTCACAGTTTGGCCATCGCAACTTGTTTTGAATGTCTTAAAGGCCTAATTTGTCTTAAAGACACTCCATCTCTTAAGCGTCTGCACGCCCTATAATCAAGTCCTACTGTGCCATTTCACTTCCACACACACACACTCCCACTCCCAGTTTTTTGACCTATGTTTAATTGTTATTTTCTTTTCTGTAGGGACTATAGGCAAAATTCAAATTTAACAGATGCTCATTATCCAGGGGAAAAAACTAGACAGAGGAAAACTCACATTCCAAAAAAAATCCCCATATTGCACTGTAGCAAGAAGTTCTGTTGGTCAGGTCATATCTGGCCATTTTAACTATTAACTATTTATATGCTAAATATATAAAACTGTCGTGAGCATATAAAAGATTGTCCCCAAGTCATTGGGGGATAAATATTTATCCTTCACCAAATTACTACAACTGGGTTAGGACCAAATCGCAGGGACAGCATATGCTGAAGTAATGGAAACAAGGAAGAAGTTAAAACTTGCTGCCATCTTATCCTTTGCTGTAGTTCAAACTATTTCAACCCAATATAATTAAAAGAAGTCTGCTCCCATAAGCAGTTAAACTTTCATGCATAAATTCTGTAGTAGATTCAGTTTCATTTGTGAATATTTCCAGACTTGTATTCACTGAATTATTATTATTATTAAAAAACAAAGTTGCTTTGTTTCTCATCTGTTTTTCTGTAAGTATACGTACAACTTAGAAAAGAAATTGCATAAGTACTGTGCTATTATAAAATAGAAACATTTTAATTTCCTTGAAAAACTTTTGTTATAATTCAAATTAAAGATTTCACCTATTTTTTCTATCGTCATGATATTTTTCTCACTTTATAACTTTTGGTATTTTTGAATGAGGAATGTACCAAACTAAAATTGTGTTGGGTATAAACGAGATAATTTCTATAATTTTATATGTCAATAGGTTTAAGGGCAAATATCTTTTTCATCTTTTTAAATTCCTAAATGCAAGTTCTTAAGAAATATTATTTAACTCAACTCCTCTTATTATTTTGTTATTTCACTATTAGCTAACTCCTTGAATTTAATGCAAATTTAGCCCAGTGCACAAGCAGATCTGACAGTATCCAACTCATCCCAACTGTCTTCAGTTCCAATTTTCTTTTATACTTCAGAAGTAAGATAATGGCTACTGCAGCTTCTTTGGCATCTAAGGTTTGTGTGAGTTAACATAACGCTGACTGTGGAACCAGCTCCATCAAAATAAAATACACTGAATACTTCACTATTTCCCAGTTGCTTCATGAGGGGTCTCATCCATAAGTGCAAAATACAGTCTGTGAGGTAGAGTTCTTACGATTTATGAAATGGACACTATTAGGAATATCTAATGAAAGAGAGAAATATGTGACTGACTTATTTTTCCAGATTAAAATTTCAAAGATTATTGTAATGCTGTGATATATATCGATCACTTGATTTTTTTTTTTCATTTAGAATGCATTCCTTGACATCTTGAAATAATTTGTTCACTGAATGAATATATCACAAGTATTCATGAATATATATGGCCTTTGGAAATATGTCATCAACTCTTTAATTTCTTTTCTCCAGTCTATTCATTTACTACAAACTGTTCTGCAATGTCATTGGAAATCTCATGATCACCAAAAATGACAGATCATAATCTCTGAGTCTGGTTGAATTATATTCAGCAAAGGACTAGAGAGTTGAAAGAGGCAAAGACTTCAGCACAAAAAGCAAAACTTTCTAGGTCCCTCAAGCTACCAAAGAGTCTGCTTCTCCAGCACAAAACAGGTGAACCTCGTAAGCTGCTCTAGTTCTAGAAAGCTGTAATTAATAGTTCTTGAGAATCCACTGAGAATGTGGCCCTTCAGACACTCCCTTTTACACATGTGTCCTCTTTACTAGGGAACTGTAAGACATGGGTAGTGTGCAACTCACTGAAGATGCCAGCAGAGACTCTGTTTCAGCAGATTCCTTTTCTGGTCCTTTTCGGTTGGATTTTGGTTCTTTTACAGCAGTGCAAAGGAATCGTATCAGGATTAAAGGCCTGCCTCATTTACTTCAGTGTGCCTTTATAGTTTACCACATTTTATCCTTCCCAAACTAGTACAAGTGCCTAGGGCAGAAACTACATCTTTCTGCTCCATTATGCAATTTTCCTGTGCTTTCAGTGGTTCTGTGGTGTTGATATTGATTGATGCCTCTGTCTGCTAATACTCTTTTTCTAGTTCTCTTAAATGGCCTTTTCTGTATACTGGCTGGTTTCCGTTGATGGCTTCATTGAGAGCAGGCATCTTATTCCTGAAATGCCCATTCCAAACGCTTCTTTTCTATTGTAGATATGGTAGTGATTTTTTAAAACTCTTCATTACTGACTGTTATTTTCTATATGTTGCTCAAAAAACTTTATTGATGCTTCTGCCTGCAGTCATCTCTTTTTCTCCTGAAATAGGAAACTTGTAAGCTTTACACATTTCGTACATTGGCACTGAGATAACGATAACATTTAAGGTATGCAATTATTTTATTTTTTTTTTCATGTTAGTGCTGGCTATTCTTTTATTCCTATGTATCATTTTCCTAACACTAATCATTACTTCATTCTTACCACCTCCATTGGCTAGCACTCTGCAGAACAGGCAGGTGAACTGTTCTGTTTTCTTTATATTTTTTTCTCTCAGTGGGATATTGGTGCTTAATCTGTGAGTTGCAAGATTTGTTTCAATTTAACAGATCTAAAGGTTGCTTGTTGTCTTACTCTTGTCAGATTGTCTTTGTTTAAAACTTTTCAGGGATGTCACTTACTGGCATAATGTCTTCTAGGCACTTGCTTCTGGCTCTGCCTTTCCTTTTTTTTTTTCTTTTTTTCTTCTTCTTTTTTTTTTTTTTTTTTTAATCCTATACTTATCTTCCTTAGTCACTCTGATGGTTAAGGGTGACTTAGTCCTATTGAAGCTACCTTTGAAACAAACTTATGATTTTTTTGTTGCTGTTGTTATGTCTACTTCAATTATAAGCATTTGTATTCAGTTTTACGGTTCTAGTCATCCAATTCATTATTTCCATTACTGCAAATAAATTCAGTTTTAATTGCTAAATCCACAATGTATTTTGTTTATCTCTTCTTCCCATTGCACAGTTTTGTCTCAACTTCTTTGCTAAGTAAAAACAGAAAAAAAAAAATGTTTACCATATCAATTTCAAGAAAAACATTCCAGTAAGTTGCTTAAAAGGTTATGAAAACTTAATAATTTTACTAGACTGCAGAATTTTACATGAAGGGCAGTAAAGAATGGAAAAATTTCATGCACAATGAGCTTTGGATCTTCTTCAGATGGACTGAGTAAAATTATACTGACTTACCAAGAAGCTAAGGAGCATAGTAATAAATCTGAGTATAAAATATAGTTGAGAATGAATTAGATACAACCTTGCACTCTTCTAAATTATTCTGTAATTTCTCCGTGTTAGAACTGAGAGCATTCCAAAAATTGTATTCTGTTACTGCTATGTAGGTAATAATAAAATTAGAATGATCAGTTGTCAAAAGAAAGTAAAAAAACTGAAAACCAAAACCAAACATGATTCAAAACAAAATATAAAACTTTAATTAAAGAACTCAGCAGGTTAGGCCTCTTTCATGTAAAAGAAATAACATAAAGGAGCTTCTAATCATTCTTACTTAACCTCACAAAAATGCCTCAAATATTAAAAAATATTTTTATTAAAAACACGTAGATGGGTAAATGCTTTTCCTTAAGGGATATATTTTGTTAGGGACTGGTTAAAGAACTTGTAACAAATAGAAAGGTTTTGTTACTTTTGTCATTCTTACTCCTTTGCAAAATGGTACTGATTAATTTAAATTTTACAGGCAATTAAAAATAAGAAATTAAATAAAATTTATTGTAAAGCAGTAATCTATTTATAATATAAAATTGTATTTATATAGCTTACACTGAGAATGTATTTAATTATTTATTGAAAACAACGTGTCCTTTGAATTTAGCCTCTGAATGTAGTTGTAAATTGTCAATGAGCAGTCAGGAATTTTACTCATGCACTTTGTTTTTTAAAATTCTTTGATGAATTCTGTATATTAATGTATTTATGCATATAGACTATTTGTGAACTTTCTGCTGTATTAATTTATTCAAATATTCATTATGCAGAATTTTTTTTTCCTTTGATCATTTACAAATATCTTTTGCTGCTGTCTTTTATTATTGTTGAGCAACATTATTCAAAATCAAATTGGATCAAGCCACAAACTTTCTGTCTTAATTTCAAGGAAATTGCTTACCTTCTGTGGTTTGTGTGTTTACTTATTTGTTTTAAAAATAAAGACAGTATAACTTCTTTAGTACATAAGGCTTACTTATGACAGGGACAGAATACCAGTATAAATATAAAAATACTGTAACTATAGTTGGGGTCAAGATGTCAAAGAAATATACTGCAATCTTTTCTCTTTCATAAGAATATTGGAAGTAATACAAAGGGATAGGTCTAATATGGCAAAAAATACACACACAAACATTAAAAAAATATATCCCCAAAACTGCAAGTGATGGGATTTCCTGGTATATTTGTCACTAATATTTAGCTGTTGTTTGAAAACTGAAGGCCTGAGGTAAGAAAAAAGTACATATACGTTTTATGCATTTTCTTTCTATTAAACTTCCTTTTCAATTTCTTTTTGTAAAAGTCATACAGATTTGCACCACTTATGTGGCAGACAGCCACCAGCTTTTGTCTCCATTTTTCCAGTAATGTGAATACACAGTCTCACGGCCAAGATGATAATGGAGCTGCTAGAAGCCTAAAGTTTTTTTCTTTTTCCTATGAACTTCAGAAATTAATTTGATTTTTTTTTTTAGGTTTTTTTTTTTCTATCACTAATCTTTTGTCACAGTCATTCACCACATCCAGTTAAATCATTGCTGTCTGCAAAGGCTACACTTTAGTGTAGACCTTCTCAGTGTCTTTGATTGTCATACCATCAACAAGCAAAATGTTACTGAAATGAACTGGGAGCTTTTTATGTTATGTTAAGCAGTGACCAAATAACACTATTTAATATATCGGGCATACACTGAACTTACAAAACTTTTACTTTCTGTCACTGTTCTCTGTATTTTCTGTCAGTTACAAATTTTAGGTGTGTTATTAGACTTAGCTGAAGAGTAAAGTAATTTTTAATTAAAAACTGTCATCTAAGCTTATGAATTAGTTATTTATGTATTTACTGACATGATATAGTCATTATATTGTTTGTGTCATTAAGTGCTTAAGTTTCCAGGCTGATAAGATGTTTCTGATAAATGTCATGTGTGGTGTATTTCACATATCTAAGAACAGCATATCTTTAACCAATTAGTCTCTACATTTGCCAACATCGGTCAGTATTATGCAAAATTATCAATAAACTGGATTTGTCTATTTGTCCTTTTGTTTTGTAGGAGCATTGCATTTATCACACCATTAGCCTCTCTTTTGAGGTTCTGTCCCAGTTTTCAGGCTCATTCACAATGCAGATATTCACTTGCTGTTAGATCATATACACTGTCCTTCTGTTATTTGTACTTACCATTACAAGTCATCAGAGGAAAGATAAGGACAAAAAGAAATGTTAATTTATGCCCTAGATACAGTCAAGTCTCTGTGCTGCTGTCAGTTCTGCATATATTTATGTTTATATAATACTGCAGCCAACTACATAGTATTTTAAGAATCCAGATCTTTTTTATTATTGCAAAAACTGAGTACAGAATGAATCTCAGTAAAAAACACTACCTATATAGTCTATCCAATTGTTCTAGTCACTGTAGAGGAACAGGTCCCTCCAGAGATGCCAATATAATCCCAATATAGATAGAATCATAGAATTGTTTTGTTGGAAAAGACCTCTGAGATAATTGAGTCCAACCGTACCTACCCACTACTAAACCATATCTCTGAGCACTCATCTACCCATCTTTTAAATACCTCCAGGGATGGTGACTCAATCAGCTCCCTAGGCAGCCCGTTCCATTGCCTCGTAACCCTTTCAGTGAAGAAATTTTTCCTGACATCCATTCTGTACCTCCCCTGGGGCAACTTGAGGCCATTGCCTCTTATTCTATCACTGGTTACCTGGAGAAAAGACACTCACCTGCCTGCTACAACCTCCCTTCAGTTAGTTGTAAAAAGTGATAAGGTCCCCCCTCAGCTTCCTCTTCTCTAGGCTAAACAACCCCAGTTCCCTCAGCCGTTCTTAATAAGACTTGTTCTTCAACTCCTTCACCAACTTTGTTGTCCTTCTCTGGACATGGGCCAGCACCTCCATGTCCTTCTTGTAATGAGGGACCCAAAACTGGACACAGTATTCAAGGTGCATCTTCACCAATGCTGAGTACAGGGAAAGTATGACTTCCCTGATCCTAGTGCTGGCCACGTTGTTTTGATAAGCCGTTCTTAATAAGACTTGTTCTTCAACTCCTTCACCAACTTTGTTGTCCTTCTCTGGACATGGGCCAGCACCTCCATGTCCTTCTTGTAATGAGGGACCCAAAACTGGACACAGTATTCAAGGTGCATCTTCACCAATGCTGAGTACAGGGAAAGTATGACTTCCCTGATCCTAGTGCTGGCCACGTTGTTTTGATAAAAGTCAGGATGCTATTGGCCTTCTTGGCCACCTGAGCACACTGCTGGCTCATATTCAGCCGCCTGTCAACCAACACCCCCAGGTCCTTTTCTTCCAGGCAGCTTTCCAGCCACTCTTCCCGAAGCCTGTAGCGTTGCATGGGGTTGTTGTGACCCAAGTGCAAGACCCAGCACTTGGCCTTGTTGAACCTCATACAGTTGGTTGCAACCCATCAATCCAACCTGTCCAGGTCGCTCTGTAGAGCCTTCCTACCCTCAAGCAAATCAACACTCCCGCCCAGCTTAGTGTCGTCTATGAATTTACTGAGGGTGCACTTAATCCCTTCATCCAGACCATTGATAAAGATGTTAAACAGGACTGGACCCAACACTGAGCCCTGGGGTACATCACTTGTGACTGGCCTCCAGCTGGATTTAACTCAATTCACCGCCATTCTTTGGGCCCGGCCATACAGACGGTTTGTAACCCAGCAGAGAGTGTGCCTGCCCAGGCCATTGGCAGCCATTTTCTCAAGCAGAATGCTGTGGGAAACGATGTTAAAGGCTTTACTGAAGTCCAGGTACACCACATGCACAGCCTTTCTCTCATTCACTAAGTGGGTAACCTTGTCACAGAAGGAGATCAGGTTAGTCAGGTAGGACCTGCCTTTCATAAACCCATGTTGACTGGGCCTGATCACCTGGCTGGTCTGTATGTTCTGTGTGATAGCACTCAAGATGATCTGCTCCATGACCTTTCCCGGCACCAAGGTCAGACCGACAGGCCTCTAGTTCCCTGGATCCTCCCTCCAGACCTTCTTGTAAACGGGAGTAATATTTGCCAACCTCCAGTCAAGTGGAACCTCCCAGTCAGCCAGGACTCGGTAGATGATGGAAAGGGGTTTGGCAAGCACTTCCATCAGCTCCTTCAATATCCTTGGGTGGACCCCATCTGTCCCTGTAGACTTGTGAATGTCTAATTGGTTGAGCAGGTCTCTAACCATTTCCTCCTGGATCATGGGAGCTTCTTTCTGCTCCCCATCCCTGACACTTCTAGCTCAGGGGGCTGGGTACCTGGAGAGCAGCTCGCCTTACTATTAAAGACTGAGGTAAAGGCGGCATTAAGAACCTCAGCCTTATCCTCATCCCTTGTCACTATTGTTCCCTCTGCATCCAGTAAAGGATAGAGATTCTCCTTGCCTTTTCTCTTGCTGTTAATATATTTATAGAAACATTTTTTGTTATCCTTCACAGAGTTGGCCAAATTAAGTTTTAGTTGGGCTTTAGCCCTTCTGATTTTGTCTCTGCAAGACCTCATTTCATCCTTGTAGTCCTCCTGAGATGCCTGCCCCTTCTTCCAAAGCTCATAGACTTTCCTCTTTTTTCTGAGATCCACCCAAAGGTCTCTGCTCAGCCAGGCCAGTTTTCTTCCCTGCCAGATCATTTTTAGGCACATGAGGATGACCTGCTCTTGTGCCTCCAGGATTTCTTTAAAGAGCATCCAGCCTTCTTGGGCTCCTTTGCCCTTTAAGACTGCCCCCAAGGGACTTTACTGACCAGACTTCTAAACAGTCCAAAATCTGCCCTCCAGAAGTCCAAGGTGACTGCCTTCCTTGCTTCTCCAAGACTCTAAAATTCAATCATTTCGTGATCACTGTGGCCCAGGTGTCCTCCAACTGTCACATCTCCCACAAGGCCTTCTCTGTTTGCAAACAACAGGTCCAGCAGGACGCCTTCCCTAGTTGGTTCACTCACCAATTGTGTCAGGAAGTTGTCTTCCATACACTCCAGGAACCTCCTAGACTGCTTCCTTTCTGCTGTATTATACTTCCAGAAGACATCTGGTTAGTTGAAGTTCCCCACAAGAAAGAGGGTTAGTGATGGCAAGACTTATCCCAGCTGCTTGTAGAATATCTCATCTGTCTCTTCATCCTGGCTGGGTGGTCTATGGCAGACTCCCACCATAACATCTGCCTTATTGGACATTCTGCTGATTTTTATCCATAGACACTCAACTCTATCATTACCATCGTTGAACTCAATGCAGCCAAAACATTCTCTAATGTAGAGGGCTTTCCCACCACCTCTCCTACCTTGCCTATCCTGCCTGAAGAGTTTATAGCCAATCATGGCAGCACTTCAGTTATGCGAGTTGTCCCACCATGTCTCTGTGATGACAATTATCTAATAGTTTTCTTGCTGCACAGTGGCTTCTAAATCCTCTTGTTTGTTGCCCATGTTGCGTGCATTGGTGTAGATGCACTTCAGTTGGGCTGCTCATCCCGCCACTCTTCAGAGGGGGATAGTCTTAGTTCCTAAGTGACTACTCACTGTTGTCTCTAACCCACCAACAACCTTTGCATCTTTGCTGCCACTTGGAGTAATATGCCCCGCTTCTTCTGAGGTGACAGACGGAAGAGCCTTACTAGCACACCTTCCCTCATACATTGAAGTGCCATCCCCAGACCTATTTCCAGCAATCCTGGTTTTAACCCCCTCCCCCATCTGAACTAGTTTAAAGGTCTTTTGAGGAGCCTTGCTAACTTAGTGGAGAGCACCCTTTAGCCCCTTGGAGACAGGTATACCCCATCATTTGCCAGCAGGCTTGGTGCTGTATAGACCAACCTTTGGTCAAAAACCTCCAAATTTTGTTCCTCACACCACGCTCGGAGCCAAGTATTTAATCCCTGACTCTTTCTATTTCTCCTCTCATCGTTTCCTGTGACAGGAATGACAGAGGAGAACACTACCTGGCCACCTGATCCTTTCAGCATTCATCCCAGGTCCCTGAAGTCCCTCTTAATAGCTCTCAGTCTTCTTGTTATGGTATCAGTAGTGCCTTCTTGGAAAATCAGTAATGGATAATAATCCATGGGCCTTACCAGAATTGAAAGTTTTCTTTCCACATCTTTAACGCAAGCTGATATGTCCCTGTTACGTGGATTGAATGAGTACTCTCTCACTCATCCATCATAAATGCATGTCTGAATTTAGGTGAGATATGCTACATAGGATTTTGTGTGAACTTTCATTATATCAGACTACAGCTATTGTAATTTACTTCTGCCTAGCCTCTGTAACAAATGTATTATCTCCTCACCTTCTGCTCAGTACACTGCTGCTGCAATGGGTAAAGACAGCTGTCTACCCCCTGTGATAAAACTGCTCAACTCCAAATAAATGAAAGAATGCCATTCCCCAGCCATTGATTTATGACCACCTTTAATTTTTTTCTAGTGCTAAGATGTTTACTAGAGGGTTTTTTGTTGTTGATTCTTGGTTCATTGAGATTTTTTAATGTAAAATTTCCAGGATATTTGCAAAGTGCTGTGTTCTTATTAGAGGATCTCGGGTCAGCTTAAAATTACCTACATTATGCTGATTTTAGGAATTGAAGCAGTAATAATGATAGCTGCATTCCTCCTGTATGTACACTTAAATTTACTTGCTTTTACTTTGCCTTCCTTCCCCCTACTCTTTAACACATCCATGATGACCTAGTGCCACAGTCACTGCAATTTAAATAGTTAGTCAGTGTTTTCTAGCCATTGAACTGTATTCTGTACTGCTGCATTTACTCTTCACAGACATAAAATGAAACTTATAAAGTGTTTGCACAAAATATTTTTTTTTATATCTGTGGAAATAGTAGTTTGAAACTCTATTTATCAGTCTTTACTTAAAAGCAGAAAATAAAATTAAGAAATTAAACTACCCCTCTGTTCCACAGAAGACTGCGATTTTATGGCCATTTAGCATTTTTTAACCATTTTGTTTGTTTGTTTGTTTTTCTTGCCAAGTCTTTCCCTGAGCCACAGATGCTATTTCCTATTCAGCTGTTGCTCTGTTTCTTACAGACACCCTGCAGATCATATGGGTAACATTCCAACTGAAATTGGATCAATTGAGTAAGAAATAGCTTCTCAAAGTCTGTTACTGTTTCCTTTGCATTCTTTATTTAGTTTGTTGACTGTTTTTGTTGGATGCATTTTTTTTCTTTTTAACCTATAGCACAGATCCTTAATACAGACTAACAAATATGTTTGATTTTGAAATTACAGTCTCAAAATAGTTTTATATCTAAAATTACAACCAACATGCAGCCCAGCCCAGCCATTTCTAATTTTTAGTGTTTCACAAATGATGCCATTGTAGTTGTTCATTGCTTTAGTTTTCATTGGTTTAGTTCATTGCGAAAAGGAAAAAATTGCCAGTGAAATAGTATATCAAGATTGAACAAACTGAATACTACAACTTTAATGTTCATTGTAAAGGAAAATCTTTGTGTTTCTCCCCTTCACAGTATTTAGAATCAATAGTACCTTTTCATGTGGCCTGAAGACAATTTATTGGAACCTTTTAAAACTCAATGCTTTTTTCGATGCAAATAAATAATTCAGTGTGGTAGAAAGAAAGTGATTGAAATATTGCTAGCCAAGGGCTTCCAATTATCTTTGGGCAGGCTGGAAAACTGGACTTGTGCATACTACTTTATCAATGAACCTTTAAACCCAGAGAAAGTTGATGTGAATAAAAACACCTTAGTTCTTCATGATTTTGTTTATCTTACAGTGCTAAACAAGTTAGGAAAGAGATCTCCAGCAGTACAAAATTAGGCCAGATATGATGGTTTTGACATGGTGTTTCATAAAACTTACTCCTCCATCACACACACATACTTTTTCTCATACCGTTATTAGAAGTATTCCCAGTGCTTAGTCTTTTAACAAACATAAGCATATTTCTTATCTTATCAAAAAGGCAATTTTTATAGCCTTCCCTTTGATGATTCTGAGTCTGTCCACTTTTGTTGTCTGCTGGAAACCCTAGAGGGTCTCTGAAAGAGAATACGACAGAACTTTGGGGACCTGAGCAATTTGAAGATTTGTTTTCCCTTATTTTTCTTGACTTTCCAAGAGCTTCTGAAACAGTGAAGTTGTTCAAAGGCCTTACAGAAAATTCTGTGTCTCAGAAGACTCCTGCTGTGCTTTAATGACTTGAATTTTTCACATTGGCTTCTGCAATTAGTGAACAAAATCTAAAATGACCTAATTCTGTAAGACTATCTTAAATATATAAATATATATATATTTAACAAACTGACCTCTGATCTGTGAAAATCATATTCTACTCCAGTATGACACATACTATATGTTGTTTGTATTCCCCATTAGACTTTTAAGTGAAGTATTTTTACATGGGCACTTTGTACTTATATGGACATGCACCTTAGAAAGGTGTGGGTCATTTCAGCTTTCTGATCACTGCTCTATCATGTAACATCGCTGAAGTTCAAGTATTTCCTGTATCCTCCTTCTGGCAGGGTTTTGTAAATTGGAAAATCCTTACTCTCATTTGCTCATTCTTTTACTGTCATAACAATCTCACTTTATATTGAAAATTGGTCTACTCTGAAGCTTAAATATTGTTTTATACTTTTTATGGTTTCTATATTCCAAGTGAAAACTAAGATTTATGATGCCTTGGAGAGACCACTTAGTTTCAGTCCTTCAAAGAGAAATGTTACATTAACGACAGTGTTGGTACCCCTACAGCTTCTCAGGAATTTATTATGAAATATAAACTGCACAAGAAACAAGATATAACAGTGAACATGGGTAAGGAACTGACATAATGTATTTATTTTTTATTTTAATGTGGAGCTATGAATATTTATTGCATTTGTGGAAATTGCAGTTCTGAGCATAAAATAATTTTTAATAATTGAGCTACTTTTGCCAAAAAAAGTAACCCTCCAACTCATGTCAAGTTCTCAAAGCATTCTGTATATATCACCATTCAGGAAGTTGTTAAACACCTCCAGGGTGTTCATCAGCTGTCTTGCAACATAAAGATTTATCTTTTCTTTTATATATATATATATGACATTTTAATAAACTCCACTTAATAAATGCAGCACATTTTTTTAGCATCACTGTAAGCAAAAGCAGCAAAGATTTTCAATCAGTTGATACTGTGTAGCTTATCTTTCTCCAGCAAAGACAGCTGCTCATGAACATTCTTTGATTAATGTGAGAAATCCCTGATAGGGAGCTTTCATCTCTGGTATCCACTAAATTACAAGGCCATGTAGTTGGAATTGTGTCTCATCATCTGAGGCTCAAATCTGGGCTTTTGGCACTGCATCTACGGATGGACAGTCAACAGGTGCAAAAAGAGAAAATATCAAGGCACAGGGAAAAAAACAGCCATGCTAGATCAAATTGGCAAATGCATCTGAAAAACAACATGCTAAAGTTTAGAGAACAAGAGTGCTAGGCATCAGCAGAACAATCACAGAGGCAACAAGTAGACACATCCATGGAGCGTTTGGGAAAGATTGGACATGGCATGGTTAGAGCAGGTATCATTAGCAGCTCATAAATGTTGATGAAAACAGTCAGTGAAACTGGAAGACTGACAAGAACAGGCTAAACTATGCTTCCTATAATTATGTGAAATAGTGATTCAGGCATATATGTAGGAAGATAAGTGTCAATGAATTAAGAGAATGAGCAATCTTTTAAAAATAAATAAATAACAGCAGTCTAGACAGCAAAGAACTTTGAAAGCCTATGTTACAAGAATTAAAAAAGACATAAGCTAAACAGACACTCCTTTTAACAGTGTGGGAAAAAAAAAGAGGGGACTGTTCTATGGATATGATGTGTTAAAAGTCTTATTACACTACTGGCTCTGATTATACTAAATTATTGTATTAAACTAAACTTGTGTCTGGACTGAAATACCAAAAATTTTCTGGAATCCATTGCAACCTAGGTCTATAAACTTTTGCACCCCCTGAGGCAGTCTTATGAAAATTAGGATGTGGGAGGTGTTGATCATCACTAAACAAAGTATATTTTACAAATATTTCTTACATTTTTGAGGTATGTTTAAGAAGTAATGATGACTCTGAAGTAAAAAAATGTGAATAATGTAGCCTAACATGAAGTGGAGAAAAAGTACCAATCTACCAGGATTTTTAACCTGTTGTCCTTTCGCTATACAGCTATAAAGTGTATGTTAATTCAACATCCTGTTTTACTAAGAAATTGTTTTCCTACTAAAATTATTTTATTTCTTTATTATAAGATTAGAACTACAACTTTTTCAGATTTAGTCATAATGCTGCGGAGTTGCTATATGAACAGAGAAACAGTTACTGTCATATGAAAAGATCCCTTGGCTTAAAGGAGTCCTCCAAAAGTCACCTTGATCTTTACTGGTTGAACACTGACTAGGTCCTTCATATAAGTGCAGTTATGCTCAGTGAATCACAGTTCAGACCTTAAAATAATAGACAAAGGATTAGTTATGCTACAGAGAGAACTGAAAGAGAGTGCTTCTTCCTTTTTTCCAGTCTGGTTTCTTCCAAAGATATCTTTGTAAACCCTGACAAAATAGTGTGATGTTGAAGAATATCAGTTGTGTTGAAATACCTCTCATTAGCAGCCTTGCAAATCCCTTGTATAATGGTAAATTTTCTCAAGGTAATAGTAAAATAACTTGATGGAGTCTGGTCAACCAGCTTTTACTCCTAGGATCCATTCTGACTTACAGACGTCCTGTGAAACTCTTCTATACTTCTTTGGAGTGCAATTCTGAACAAATTATTTCCATTATTTCAGAAGGCATTCTGCACACAAAGTGCCTGTAGAATCAGAATAATATTAGTATTTGTAGTAAGTAAATCACAGCAATATTTAATTTCTCAAAAGAAAGTGTTATTTAGTCTCACTATCAAAAATGCAAATGGCAAATGTGAAACAACCAAGCTAGACTGTCACAGTTTCTCCACACAGTAGTATATGGTTGAAACAGAAAAGTATTTTCCCAAAAGAAAGAACCAGGACAAGACTCGGTCATGGTAATTCCACTTTTTTCAAATGCTGAAAGGAATCCCCTGAAAAATGTGTGTGGCCCTAGGATTTCCTTATTTGTGTCACTTCTGAGAGGCTGCCAATACCTGAAGGGCACAACAAAATCTGCAGAACTAGTGGAAACAATGATGCAGACTAGCAGTGGAAAATTTCAGTGGTTTTAACAGAGTAAATGTTAATGTTTTCCTGTTTGAGTCCTCACATGACTCAGAATTTCACTTTAAACTGTTCTGCTGCTTTTGCCAAGCTCCTTGTTTCAGAGTATTTTAAATAGCTATAATATTTTTGATTGCAGAGTTTCCTTTAATTTCACATCATGTTTAAATTCAGATATCCAGATACTATAGCAAGCACAGACATTTTATTGGTTTATATTTTTCATATAGCCGTTCAACTGTTTGAGATTATGCTATCTTGTTTGACCTTACTGCTTCTCATGACTTAATACTGTCTTAAAAGCAGTTACAGGAATTTTCATTTAGTGAAGAAGTGCAGGCTGTATTTCTTTTATTTGACTAAGCTGTTTCCTATTACTTTTTGTACTCGCTTGACAGTAATAAATTTCATAATGGTTGCTAGATTTAAAATCAACTATTACACTATCTAGATGGAAGAGTAAATCAATAACGGATGATATACAAATCATATCTAATAGCTGGAACACGGGGGTTTTTTTGCCTTAAGATGTCACTCTTGGTAATCACTGTAATATTTATTGAAAAATAAGCAAAATACTATAAAATCAATAATAAATTGGCATGAATTTATGAAGATATTTTCATAAGCAAAGAGAACAGAGCTGGGAGGAGAAAACTTACTGTTGTTATGCATGCACTTACAGATCCTTATTTTTGAAAACCTGATTAATTACTATGCTTTATCACATGCCTTGTTTTCTACATTCCTTTTGAAGCTCCTACTTTCAGAACCATATAAAACTGGATTAAAACTTGGAGAAATACTCTAAAAATAGGTGTTAAAATTTCAGTATTTCTAGGAGCTTCATAGTTTTGTTTAGGAGAAGTTTCTAATGTGATAATTTCTCGTGTATCCATTTTTACGTTGTACTCAAAGACAAATGTAATGACTGTACAGTAAACCTTGACATTATGGTCAACATGACTAGAAAATTAAATATAGGTGTAGATGCAATAAAAAATTAAGTTCATTTCTGATTCTGTACTTCATGCTGCACTTCTTATTCTCCTTGGGCAAACAAGAGATTGGAATTTACCAGTATTGTATAATCAAGCCCTAGATTGCTTATTGAAAGATGATATGTAAGTATAAGCCACTTTTCACAAGTTCGTTTAACCTTTGCTTGAATTTTACTGTAAATTATTGACAATGCAGCAATATCCTATGAGATTCTGTAGTTAATTGAAGTTTTAGTAGTCAAGTAGTTATAGCTATATTGAAGTTTTATTTTTTTATTTTTTTATTTTTTTTTTTATAACTACTAAGTTTTAGTAGTTATAGCTATATTGAAGTTTTAGTAGTTAAGTAGTTATAGCTATAGAATAGCTAGAGGTATAATACTTATTGCTGTATTTTCTTCAAATTTTGAGAAAATAGATTTGGTAAAAAAGATCAAATCAATTAATCAGAAGTTAGCTGAGGTATCCATGATGTATCCAGGAAATTAACAGTCATAGTTTTCATGTCCTTGAAACATTTCCTTCCGTGCTAAGATTCTCCCAGCATCTTAGATTAGTTGGCAGAATAAAATGAAATGAGGGTGGATATAAAGCCTCAACAGCTTTCTGCTGTTTTCCAAATCCCTGTTTCTCTGCAGAGAAAAAAGGAAGAGGTGTCATGCTTATGATTTATTTCTGTGGCTGGTCAGAAATACCGTAGAAGTCAATTAAAACCTTTTGTTAATAAAAACCTAGAAGCTGATTTTCTAAGACACAGAAAAAGGAAGTAATGTAATTTTTTAAAGAAAAGTCATCAGCTGAATCATTTGGTGTCTTGAATAGGTATTAAATGGTCTGTCCTGACAGGTTTAAAGGATAAATAATTTTACTTTTCCTATTCTGTTCTAGGAGCCAGTGACTGTTAACACATACTAGAGTCAGGCAAATTAAAGCAGGAAAAGGAACCCGTGATTAAGCAAGGAGCAAAACATCCAATTTTGCACTAAGTTTATTAAAATATATCTCATTTCCTCAAATATGAAATATGTACAGAAATAGAGAAGTTCAATGACCAGTAATGAATTTGTTTTGTGGTTTCGTTGGTTTTTTGTTTGTTTGCTCATTTTTTGGCTTTGGGGGTTTTTTTTGGGGGGTGGGGTTGTGGATTGGAATGAGTATCTGCTAAATTGTTGGTTTTTTTTAATATTGCACAGATTATTTATTGCACACTATAAAGAAACTTATACCATTTCAGAGAGTTCTTATTTAATTTGACCATTACCTTGTTACTTCTCTCAAAATATTAATAATGAAAAAAATGCATGCAAAGTTCTGTGTATCATAGTATACGAGATGATGTCTCAGAAGTCTCTTTTCTTTGAATTACATTCTTTAGATTGTACAGATGAAAGCTGAGTCTCACCTAGCAAAGGAAGCTTGTAACACTGAAGTATAGTGCATCGTATACAAGCATCATGAAAGGAATCTGCATTTGCAAATTTTTTGCTTCATAATATAATGTACCAACTGGCTTGCTGAAAAGTTGGACAAATTCCAATTGAACAGCCACTATTCAAATTGATAGTGACAGCTCATTCTGATAAAAAAAAAAAAAAAATTCAAATGATTGATATGAACTCAAAGGGGTGTCAAGAACTATAGTGTTCATATTGCTCAGGAACTGTTGACAGTTTGGCACATCTCTTATGCTGATTAGAAACAAGCCAGGACACTGCACTTTGCATTCACATTAAGCCTACAGACCACATTAAATTGTTAGATTCACAGAAACACTCAATATACTAAAATATGCCCTAAATTTCAAAATCTAATTACTTTTGTATGGAGTATCTCAGTATCTATGAGGACAGTATTGAGTGATAAAAAGTTACTAGGAGAGTACTAACAGATATCAATTAAACTGAGCAAGAGATTTTGATGTTATTCAGTTCTCTAGTGAACTAGAGATATAATACAACTAAAAAAGCATTTGAAAATAGAACTTTCAAATACTTGTGTACATTCTTCACATTTGACCTGTAAATAGAGGAGCTGGTACTTGAGAATGCTTTTCTGGTGTTTATTTATACATTTTATATTTCACCTGTGCAAATGCTAATGCTACTAGGACTAATTTTTAAAAAGCCCTTTGTCTGACATCCTTTCTCCATGATAGTGCTGGTACAGGAAACTAAAACAAAGTGTTAATGTAACTTCTTCAGCAGGCCATTATTTCTCATCTGGGCTTACAAGGCAGCTCTCATATCCACTCTACAAAAACTACCGGGATTTCTGTGGCTGAAGGCCACTGTGATGTATTCCTGTAAGATACCTCCTGTTTGTTAACAGATGACTACTATTATTTCACACTGCCTATACACACCCCAAAATATGATGATCATTTTCAGTCTGCATCTGAATTTCAGGCTATTCCACTCCTAACTCCATACCAGAGAGACTCAAACCTATTTTCTTTTTTTTTTTTTTTCTAGGTGCCAGTTTTTATAATTCTCAGTCATATAGGAAAGGAAACACAGAGAAAATGAGATGCTTCCCTAGGCTGAAGAAGATTCTTTTCCCTTTTTAAGCAACCAGCAGATAGAAACCAGCCCCCACCACTCAGATGACTAGCACAAGACCCTGCCACCAGATATTGAAAGAGTTCAGGAAGAGAATCACAATCTTGTCTTCCTAGATGCCAAGTGGTGAAAGCAGCCATCTTTATATCTGTCAAGCCTTCCAAAAAACCCCAAATGTACTTCTGTATCCAGAGAGACAATGAATGGATGCTAGGCTACA
>NW_010297641.1:24929-30412 GCF_000700745.2 Antrostomus carolinensis | reverse complement strand
AAAATAAGTCTGGCACAGGAAAATGCGAGGGATGGTGGGCTTCTCCTCTGCTTGAACAGAACAAGCCAGTATCATAACCGTATTCTGAACCAGTGCAAAATGTGCACTGTATTCATTATCAACTTATTATCAACTTCTCATTCACCAGCACAGCAAGGTTTGGGGTTTTGTTTTTCCTTTTGTTATGCAGCCTGAAACATGGACTGATCTCTGTGCTGTGGGAACAAAGTATGAGCTGAAACTGACCTACAGATTCAGTAAAAGGGGAAAGTGTTACAGAATAGGAATGCTCAATCACAGATTAAATTCAAGAACTAACATAAAAAGGATAGTAGGCAAGTTACGTTGACCCAGGAGAAAGTTTAACTTGCATTTCCAGTATCTATGCAGCAAGTAGCTCAAGCTCTCACTGACCTTGGCAGAATTCTATGAGAAATATGGTCACTAGAGTGAACTGCCACAGAGTATTGTTCAACGTACAGTATTGTGTTTTCCATTTCAACATTAGCTATTTTATTGTTTCTCTGAATATTGTATAATTTAATTAATTTACACTCTTTGCCACTGCATACACCATGCATGCACACAAAATCTTATCTTGGCTGAATTCTTTGACATAATGTCCCTCAGGTAGAATATAAGAGCAGTGGTGAGACACAGCAATCCCATTTCTTATTAGTACTCCTCCATACTCCACTACCAAAGAGGAACTTTGAGTGTACAGTGACCTTCTACACCAATACTTATGTCTTGAAAGAATAGAACAGACTTTATTAACTTTAGTACATTAAGATTCAAAGTACATAGCTTGCTCTGTCACTTCAGTCTGAACAGTGGACCCAGCTTTAAAGGATATGTGAGTAGCAGTATAGTTTTCATGAACTGTGTGGTGCAATATTCTGAAAAGCAACAGGAACAAACTGTTAGGACAGGAACAAAGAAATAGTAAGGCCAGACTGTTCTTATTTGATTCAGTGCCAACAGTAATAAAGTCTGTCAGAAAGATACTATAGTAAGTATTAAAAAATCATGGATTTATTTGCGAAGTGTTATCAGTTCTCCAAAATATGAGATCTAAATACCAAAGAAATAGCTAAAGCCATTCTAAAAATTCTCCCTTTTCCATCATTTAATAATTGTCATCATCTCTTTATGACAGTGGAAGATAAGTAGTGGTAAAGGGCAGGTTAATTCTCTGAGAATGGTTTCATGTTAAATTTAGATGCCTAAATAAATGTTTGAATGTCTCAGATCCCATTGAACTTTCAGTTTAACAGCTATTGTGCACGTGCAAGCATTCTACATCTATTGTCCACCTAGGGTTACCAGTTAAATGTATTGCTACACAATATGCATGATGGCCCTAAGATGTGTAAAAAAATGGGTCTAATATTGCTGATACTGATTATTTACTGCTTAAATAGATTTATGAGAGTAAGTGAATTTATATAAGGATTCTTGTATATAAAGAGACTAAATGTACTTGCAGTATGCATTTTTGTTTCAGCCTAATGTATCTTTTAAAAATGTTTATCTTCTAACAAGATGTACTTAATTTAGAAGGTTAACTTACACTTTGCAGGTAATATGGATTTTTTAGCCTTGTGCAGATTCTTTCATTATTCAGAAAGAAATCACTGCAGCTTTTCTCAAAACTGAATGGAAACATACAAAAGCTGAAACTAAACACAGAAGACTGCGAGTCTTTTGACTGCCTTGAAGATATTTGATGTGCAAAAAAGCAAAATAGGTAATAAAAATGTCAGTTTTATGTTTTCTAATTTATTTTTTTTCTTTTATTTTCCAGGTGGTGGGAATCTTTTCCACAACAGTTGGTCCTGAAGAGTCCTCAGATAATATTTTATAGCCTCATTTTTTATTTTTTTCTTTCTTTTTTAAAAATTATTTTTACTTATTATCAAAATAAATAGGGTATATAGGAAATTAAATAAAGTATGGAAAAACACACATTTTCCACATCTTTTTAATGATTTTCAAGTTTTACTAAAAACGATGCACTAACAAACTTTGACATAAATTTTCCCTACTTTGGTCATAGGGAACCTGTTTTCCACAGGATTAAAAAAACAACCAAATAAAAAAAAATCCCCCAAAACTCTTACCTTAATTAATGAGAATGACACTTTTAAAAATTTATTTGCTTTAACATACTTCCTGGTTGGGGTCTTTGTTAATTTGTTTGTTTGTTTGTTTACCTGGTAGTAAAATTGTATTAAGATGAACATTTTTTCATTCTTATTGAAAAAATAGTTGTTTCTTTTCAAAAGAGTGAAAAAATAAGGATTTTTATATTTATTTATAGGTATTTTTGCAGACTTTTTAAAATAAAAAAAGGAAAATTGCCTTCATCTGACAAAAAGAAAGCAGTCTTGCTGGAAACAACTGCTTGAAGAAAAGTACTTCAATGGAGACTAGTCTCAAGCTGGCGGGTTAAGATTTTTTCTATGTTTGATTACATATAGTATGGAAAATTGAATTATGCAAATAATGTGAAAGCTAATATGCCTAACTGCAGTTATATTACTTATTTAGATATAAATAACAAAATAATTTATATATAAATCTCAGCTTACCCCTGCTATTGATTACCACACTGATACTGAGAGGTAGTTACACTGTCCTAATTGAAGTACAAGAAACATTTGTGTAGGTAGGACAAATTCTTGCTCTTTTAAGTGCCCTTGAATATTGCTGAAGTCAAAGAGATTTAGGCATGTAGCCTGATAACCACAGAAAGGAGTTAGGTATGTTAAGAGTACTTAAATAGAAAACCTTATGGGCTAAAAAGTCCACAAGATCTGTAGTTTCAAACTTTCTCTCATAGTGCTTCTCAAGGACAGTATACAATGTCTTAAAAGCTTCCCTGTCTTAAAAGCACATTTTTTGAAGAACTGTGATTTTCAAAGAAGGCAGTCTTTCTTTCCATCTGAAAGTTCAAGGAGTTAGCCTGGTCTGAGAACAACTTCAACATCCTAAAAGCACTGAACACTCAACAAAATATCTGGCTAAGGGTACTTGTACTGAGAAAAAACAAAGAGGAACTATGTGAATGCCATCTTCTTTTCTTGACACAAAATTCTGGTTAGAGAATTTGACCTGGTAGAAGACAATCTAGATTCACTATTTTCCTCGGATTCAGACAGTACAGACCAACAGTTGCTATGTCCCAACCTACAACACTTTCAGCTGCTCAGCAGTGTTAACTCTAGCCAACCTGCCTTAGTGTAGCAAGGGGGCTCTTGGCCTCGTTTTAAGAGTCACAGCTTTTCATCCTTCAAACAAGTGTATTTCACTCTTCTATGAAACATTTGTTTAATGAAAAGTCACACATAATAGCTTGGGGGAGAAATCCAAATCCAAGTCTATCCTTCTCTCAGGTTAGCACCCTACTCACTGAGTTAGTAAGTTATGGTCTGATGAGTCTTAAATTATTTCTGCACAGTGGCACAGCTTTCAGAGGAAAATCGCCTGAAGCTCAATCATTAGGTACTCTTCTAGGAAATGACAGACTGTTTCTTTTAACATCTTAACACAGAGAAGGGCACTGAAGTGCGTGTGAAAAAGGCCTAACACCAGGTTGTTCTGCAAAAGGGTAAGTTGCACTGCCATCCTTCAAAATCTTTAAAAGAAAACAGTGACTTTCTGCTTTCCTGCAGAAGGAACATTTTTACATCAAGCCCCGTGAAGCTGTATGAATTCTGAGCTAATCTTGCAACTCCTTACCAGGTCTTGCAAGACAATAAAGCCAGCCACTGGAAAGTGAAATTGAAAGCCTCCTTTACCTAACACCTGTTCATGCTCCCAGATAAGATAGCTCAGACATTTAATGCACTGGCTCTCGATAAGAATTGCATTGTGAGGACTCACAGTTCTCTGCATGAATTGTCCAGAACATTTGGAAATCTAACTTGGATGTAGAGATTCCTTTTTGAAAAATGGATGACTGAGAATCAGCTAATGCAGTGCAGAGACAAGTGGATGATTTAAAAATATTGCTAGATGCTAATCTCCGATTACTCTCTTTTTTGCAAAATCTGTTTATTTCCTTGAAAAGATTTTCATTTGTGTTTCTAGTTCTTCTAACTTAAGTGGGACACTGTATTTATTTAAAGTAAAAATTTTTATAAGATGTTGTATACTATATATTTTCAAAGGCATCTTATCTTCTTACTATAGGTAAGTGAATGTATCAGCAGAGTTTCAGTTTCCTCTGACTATAAAGTACCAGGATGAAATTAGAAGCAGGAAGAGATCAAGTCTTTGATCTAATAATGATTTAAGTGCTGTATTTTCAAATCACATTGTGACTTTTGTCACTTTTTTCCGAAGGTTACTATGAATTTTATGTTTTGTTAAAGTAGTAGAGTATATCAAGAAAAACAGAATGTGAGTTAAAAATATGCTTTTGGGAGAAGAAAGTAAAGATCACACACTACTGTATTGTTTGTTCTATCATCTTTCTAAAATCTATTGCAACTAGGGAATTCATATCTAGGAGGATAAAATCCTGCAAGTGGGTTGACATACTACAATGTTCTTGCAAAATATACATTTTGCGTTTTTGTTAGAAATAACACACATTAATGTTCCTGTTTATATGCATGTACATACGAAGATACACAGATACATAGAAAGAAAGAGACATTTCAGGAACAAAGGTTAAAACCAGGAAAAAGAAATCAGAGAAGTGCATTAGAGAGAAACTGATGCTGCCTAATTTAGCTCTTCCTCTTGTAAGTACAGCAATTTTAAAAGCCTAAAATGGGCCAACAACTTCTTTTTGCAGATTCCTTGCATTTTGTTCTCTATCAAGAAACTCTCCTGGTTAAAGCAGGCAAAAAGATATGTTCTCACATACCTCATCTTATAGGTATAACCCCACATTTGCCCATGCCTTTAAGATTGGTGTGATTTTATTGGTTTTTACACCTTAATCATTTACCCTAAAAACTTTTTGCACACAAAAGCCAGTAAGGAAATTGAAGTTTAAAAAAAGCAGTAAAAAAAAAAAAAAAAAAAAAGTGTATTTAAAATGTTCTCTGCGTTAGGTTCCATTTAGAGGATATAATTTTAGACTGAAAACCATAGCGGGGAAGGCATTGCTGGTTTTACTCTTTTAATATAGTTATACCTTTGTATAATATTTTCTGATGATTCACTCAAATGCAAACCTCTCCCTCCATGATCATTAATCCTATCTCACCCAAGAAGCACTTTTGACCTTTTCTTCTTCGTCTAGATAATATTGCAATTACTACAGTGTCTTTCCAGGTATGTGAAGACATTTCTTGAGAGTTATTTAAATATTATGAAGCTGTTAATCTGCTAAAATCACAATATAATTTCATAATATTAAGCCAATTGTCAGCTCTTAGAATGAAAATTTTCCCTATAATAAGTTTTAATTTTAAATAAACACAAATGGCAACCATACTTCAAGAAAACACAGGAAATATTCCTGC
>NW_010297641.1:0-24919 GCF_000700745.2 Antrostomus carolinensis | reverse complement strand
CTGCTCATTACTGATTTGAGAATGAGACACGATACGGCATTATAAACATCAACATAGATATCCGTCCTTTACAGTAATGAAAGGCTAGAAGTCCCTGTGAGAACTTTTCTCTGTAGTAAACACTTCAAAAAAAACCTAAGAGGATTTTACACCTGAAGAAATCAGATTATATGCAATGTAATGCAACACATAATATTACATAAATCTCAGAAGTTAATTTGAAAGGATTTTAAAAGACAGAACAGCAAAAAAAAACCCCAAAAAACAACAACAAAACAAACAAAAACCCAACAAACAAACAAACAACTCCCCCCCAAACAAACAAACAAAAAACCCCCAATCTTGTGTCCTTCCTTTTTTTTCACGGAATGATTTTGGTTACTTTGTTGTTTTTCAGACTTTCAGAATCCTCCCTCACTCTTAGACACTTTTATTTCTGTCATAACTGAGGCATGTCTCTCTGTTCCATTCTTCTCTCAGGATGTTGCATAAATGTTGGGCTTCCAGCTCTGTACTGTGCTGTACTCTCACCTATCAGTATTTTGAACCTTGTCTTTCCAAGCTGTCCTTTTTTTTTAGGTGAAACAGAGCTGAGTTTGAATAGCTGTATTTCTAGCTGCTGAGGTTTGTGTAGCTGCAGCTACTCACAGAAGGAAAAACAAAAAAATCAAACTGGTAGCAGCCATCACAACAACACAGGGATATATGAAATTGTCGAATCTGAAATCTAATCTACTTTAAGACCTATGTATTCTGCTACTAAGGAACTACACCATTGTGTTGCAATAATGGAATGTAAAAACTTTTTATTATATGCTAAAAAAATTTTTCTCCCTTTTGTAGCTCAACACCTGAAATTATACATTGCTTATAAGATATACATCAGGAAGCGAGAATTGTATTTTAATTTTGTTAACAAACCACCTTAACACAAATCAGAGAAGGGTTCAGTAGCACATGTAGAGACAAAAGTAGTGAATGCTATGGCACAGAGAAGGTGATTAAAAACTAGATGTTTTTGGCATTGCCAAAATAATGAATGTTGGTTACCTATTGCAAGAATCCCCATGAAAAAACCTGTTCCACTAGTAATATAGTGCTATAACAATTCTGCATTATAACACAAGGAGGAGACAGTAGGTTTTTTTCTTAGAAGTTACTTTATATTTCCTTCTTACAGCAGTCTTACCTACATATTATATACTCAAAAAGTTTTAAAAGAGTATTTATCTATTCCATGGTAAATGTTCAATCTGTACTGTCACCCACTGTGTACAATCACTGGTAATTTCATGCATTATTTGTAACAGTGTGGTAGCATAGCAGTACACAGTTTTTTTCAGCCAGTAGAATGTACTTAACACAAAATACAAAACTCGCTATTAATAACTCTTCTGTGTCTTTAGAATTTCATATTTTAGACCATACCTAAGTTTTACACAGCTTCCTAACACACTAATGCACATTTTCAGAGATACCTCTCCTGTGAACTTGCTACCAAGGAAAGTTACTATGTATCTCACCCTTGACAAACTCCTGACAGGCTTTCTTGAATGGGCTTAAAACCATAGGATTTTGGTAGATCTAGGCAATATAAAACTGGATTTTTAAGATATTTTGTGCGTATGTAGCTGCATTGTCTTGGCAGCTAACACACAGCTCATATACAGAGGTGAAATGTCATTGCTAACCTTCTCCAGTAATGTCTGTTCCTAAGTAATCTTTAACAGAAAATCCCAAATGGTGCCACTATTCAAATGTAAAGATAACATAGGAACTGCTGGATGAGATAACTATTTTAATGATTATCCAAACATAATTTCATAGTGCTTTTAGACACAATAACAGTTAGGAAATCAGGAAGCACAAAAATGTGTGCTTATATGAATGAATTATGAAAAATATCGACAGACTGTCTTCTGCTGTTCTGATAGATGTCATGTAAGCTAAGAAAGAAGCTATTCAATAATATCTTACAAATAACATATTAACAGTGTATAGCATAGACCAGGTGTTGTATTCAGTAATAAATACAAATCTAGTAAATGAAAGTCCAAGCTTTAGACAGTTCTGTCATGGTAGGTGCAATGTGCCTTGTCTCCTCTTGACTTCTAAAATCTTAGTTAGCTTGTTTCCTCTTTTGGATTTTTGTCCCTCTGTATCTTCAAAGCAACTAAAGCACCAACATCTGTGCGCATCTCAGGGTACTTAAAGGCCATGCCTGAAATCATAGTTTTGAAGAAACAATTTCTCCCTGTCTCCTCCTTCCTTAGTCTTGGGTTGTCTTCTGACCTGAAATCATTTTTCTTTTCAAACAGCTACTGAATCATTAGATTAATCTTTTGTGACATGCATGAAGATAAATATATTTTACTTTTACAGTATAGAGGTTTTCAGATATACAATACCAGAGGTTGCCTATTAACACAGATATTTAGAAAAATGAGGTCTTATTACTTTTAAATAAGAATATAAGAAGAAAAACATATTAAGGGATAAGCTGATAAAATTAGGGAGTACTGAAATATTTTAAAAATAAACACAAGTTTGCACGAAATAGTGTTCTCGTGGTTGATATCTCTTCTTAGTGCATCACAGTGCTTGGATCTTAAGACCACACTGACTGAGCAAGCTGATCACTGGCAGAGGAAAAGAAAACAAGTACACTAAGTCATGTTCTGTGATAGCTGTCCACATGAAATTGTATATCTACATTAAAAATTCCTTAAAGGAGAATAAAAAACATTTTAAAAGTCACTTTTATTCCCTAATGCTCCCTCTTTTACTCAAAAAAAATTAGTCTTTAGAAGCATATACAAAGAAGTGTGTTCAAAAGATATAAAATACAGAATTACTGGCTCAAGGAACAGTAATGAATGTAAAAATATGGAAAGAATAAGTATACAGTACTTAGGAACTCAAGATGAAGTGAGCTCAGCTGTGATGGATAGACTTTTTTGAAAGGCTTTTCCATCTGAAAAAAAAGCACCTCCTTTTTAATAGAAGCATGCCAGATGGTTTAGCAGAACATCCATTAGTCAATCTGATAGCAGACTGTGTAATTTACTGCCTGTGATGCTAACGATAGTGCCTAGATCTATGAAAAAGGTCTGAATCATTTTTATACGGAAGCTTGGGTGGTACTGAATTCCAACATGAGAAGAGAAAGAAGTTTTGAGATTGATGGTGTGTATCACTGTTCTTTCAAGAGATGATATGACCAATGTGGTTCCATTGAACCAGGCTCAATGAACCAATTTATGAATTGACAAGTTGCAATGTGAAAAAGCAGTTACTAAGAACAGCATGTGTTAATCAATGATTTAAGAAAACATTTGTGCATGTGTAGAATTACATTCATAAAGAGCAAATAATTGAGTCTGAGTTGGCTGAAAGAAGAAATCGGTATCTTTATTCACATCTCAACATTTATCTTCTCCAAGATGCAGGAACAGATTGCAAAATTAATGTAGGTACAAGCTGTCAATCAAGTGATATTTAAAAGTAAAATTAAGTACAGTCTTGTTCTGGTAACCCCACAATATGGCATGGTAAAGTTACCTACATGTAACTGTTATTAAAACTGCAACCCTCATTCTTTACTTTCATTCTAACCTCAGGACTCAAAAGAAAGAGAAGAGGGAATGTATAGATGCCCTCCACCATCATTTGCAAAGGCTCTTGAACGTTGTCATTTGGGATTTGGTTAGTCCTATGCCTGGTTTACAGGTGTACAATAGTAGCTATGGGAATACCTGGCAGGTGGTGGGAAGAAGAGGAATAATGGATAATTCTATTGAGTAATTCTGAGAGTGGGAGACTTTATGCATATAAACATATACCTTCTGCTACCCTCTAGAAAATCAAGGAATTTGACCTGCTTTAAACATTGCAAATAATAAAATATAATCAAAGGTAAACTGTGCTTTAAAATATTTTAGTTCTTTGCAAAGTTGGTAAATCATTGGAAAACAAAAAAAAAATTTTTCTCCTACTCATCTGTATTAAGTAAAAGCTCCTTTTTTTCCCAAAAGGTTAGTTCAACATTAAAGATAGCTATACAATAAAAAATCAAAATTAAACCCCCATGTCATCTGTCTATTCCTACATCTATGACTTTGCTGAAGTGAATAAGCATTGTACTTATATAATTGATGAGGTAATTAAGATCCTGCATTATTTTTCCTGTGCCTGTTGGTTAATTCTAAGATTAGTGTTCATTCAGTTTAAAGTTGAGCTTCACACAATGTTTCAATATCATGTTGTAGAGAAATTGTTGGAGTCCTGAATATTGAATCAATAGGTCTTCCGTCTTTTTCAAATAGTCAGGTTTTCCTTAGGCGAGACATATGTTGATCCCCAGTGTGAAACTCATTATGTTTCTTGTGGACTAAAATATGACATTATCTAATAAATTATTAATACCACACTTTATAAATACAAAGCAGTTTACTTAATGAAAGAAGAGTTCAATTTTTTACTGTCTTAGAATTCAATTTAATGTAAATGTTAACTTGGGACATTATAAGCCATTTATATTAAAAAATAAAATAAAATAAAAAATTAGACTAGATTGAATAATCAATAATTACAATCAAGAACTATATGTTAAAAGTTCGATGCAAAGATGGTGGTTGCACATGCAGATTAAAATATTTCTGTAAGAAACACAGTATGACGAAAGAGAGGAATGAAAGGAATGAACAGACTAGATTCTTCATATTATTGCTCCAAGTTGGAATCCAATTGAACGCCTGAATTTTAACAGTGCTGCTTGATCTGAACTCCTATCATCTCTTAAGTTTTCTCTTAAATATACTTATGTATGTAAAGTCTGAAGTGAATAAGACAGACTACTATCATGGAGAGAAGAGGATACAGAAGAGAAACAGATACAGAAAGAGGTTCAAGGAGAGAAGTGCTGCAGAGGACACTGTCAATCAGAAAATAAATAACTGAAAAGAAAAGCAGCTTTATGATGGTGGATTTGGACATAAAAGCTGATTTGGTGTCAAAATGATTCTCTTCTAAAAATCGATACCATTATATGGAGATGTTGGTGATCATAAATAGACTTCAACCCAGCAAAGGCAGATGCTACGTCCATAAGCTGGTTTTTGCCCACTCTGCTAACAGTGAAGGAATTACTACTCCAATATGATCTCATGTGCATTCTCATAACCTATTGCCTGCAGGACCTTAGTGGAGCAGCAAGGACAGTTGGTAAAAAAAAAATAAAATAAAAAAATAAAATCAAAGCTATAGTCACAGAGTCCCTTTAGAATATCTGTTGATAGCAAGCAGAAACAAGGGGATAGTTTATGGCCAGAACATAAGAAAATGTATTTTCCTTTATATTTAAAGCTTTATTTTTCTGTAATATTTTAGAACTTTGTTCCATATAATGAATTTTTGCCTTTATTTTAAAATAGTATTTAATCATACCTTGATGAGTAGTTACAAATTTTACTATGATTTGATAGAGTGATTGGACAGGGGTTGCAGCTAGACTCTGATCAGGATTACATAGTAACAACAGTATCATGTTGCAAAATAAATTATGCTTCAACATTTTACTCCATAACCTTATGAAAGACTTCAGGAAGAATCTACCTGTTCACTTCTTCATGTTTCCTTGTTTACATTAATTTAATTTCTTCACAAAAGCCTTTTTTTCATTTCAAGGCATCTTTAAATGGTTTTGAAAGTATATTCTAATGGAATTTTCCCAGATAACTTTTAACAGTTTTAACAGGTTAAATTTTAATGTCATTTATGTTGGAAAGGTGTTCAAAACATTATACAGTTAAATATTTAATGACATCATTATGGAAAATTTAGCTGTTTCCAAACTAGACTCAGGAGGCCAGAAGTATCATCTCACACTAGTTCTTGAATTGTTAAACAGGTCTACTGAGATTTGTACTCTTTTTCAAAATTTAATAATAGGGTTTAGGTGGCTGTTAACTTTGCAAAATATAGTATTCTTACACAGATGTGACTGTTAATTAAAAAGTCTCTTGTGAGCGCAAATGGGTTTTAGGGTGATGTTTTTGTTCATATTTGTATTATTTAGGAAAATTTGGACTGTTCAAGTATTTGTGTATTCACAAAAATAATGTACATAAAAGACCACAGTCAGTTCTAACTACTGCATAGAACTATAAGAAAATCATATTTACATGTAAGTGCCTTCAGTGGATTGTATCTACAATACTGCTGTCATTAAAATAATTAATCTATGATTCTTGTCAATCTAACAGTCCAGTAATAACACTTGTACTATAACTCCAGTGAAGTACTCATTTTTTGAATTATCTGCAGGCTGTGTTTATCAAGTATCCCAAAGTGGGGTAGGGAGGGGGGAGAAGTTTGTTTTGTGAGTGACTAAGAGTGCTTTAAGCAAACCTTCCTACTTTTAATGGGAGGTAGAAATTGGCAAGCTGGTAGCAGAAATCAAAAAGAAGAACATAGTTATATTATAAGCTACCCTCCACTTCTTTTGAAGCGAAGAGATATTAAAACACTTAAAATTGTAAAGTAGAAATGCAACTTAAAAATGTGTTGTCACCTAATTAATAGTAATTATGGTAGAATACATAAATAGAAGCCTTATACATTATAGTGATTGTTAGAGAAGAGAGAGATTACACTATTTTATTACCTCATCACATGCACCCTTTTAAAACACTCTGAATTTTTTCAGAATACAATAGAATAGAAACATAGAATGTGTTGGGTTGGAAGGGACCTTCAAATGTCATCTAGTCCAATCCCCCTGCAGTGAGCAGGGACATCTTTACTAGAGCAGGTTGCTCAGAGCCCCATCAAGCCTGACCTTGAATATCTCCAGGGATGGGGCTTCCCCTACCTCTCTGGGCAACCTGTTCCAATGATCTACCACCCTCATATTGAAGAACAATTCATTCTCTAGGCCCCACATAATTGTATTGAAGCTTAACTCAAATGTAATATTTGTAAAATGTATTATAGTTGCCTCCTTTCAAGTTGCTACCTTCAAAATTTACAGAGAAAATCACCATATTAATAATATACTGTGTAAATCTATCTAGATAAATTCTCCTATTTATTGATTCTTTTAGATTAACCCACTGCTAATGATGTGATTCTTATTCCATTACTCTAAAAAAAAAAATCTTCAAACACTATTTTAATCACTATTTGGGGAAGTATTAAAGTAACTTAATGAAAAAACTATATGGAAGAAAATATATAAGTCATGGATCTAGGGAAATTTTAGTTATTTGCAAACAGTATTTCCCGCCTTTTTTACTTCTTTTTCCTTGAGGTGAACTTTGGATTTTAGAACATTTACATGTAAACCAAGCTTGCAGATTTAAATAAATAAATAGTTAAATCAATAAAACTATTTACTTGTGCTTAATATACTGCTAAACAACACATACTAAATAATAATATATTATCAATTGCAAATACAAACAGAAGCCTAAGCAGTCTCTGAAAGAGTCAATTTCTATCTGAGAAATACTAGAACCAGGGAAATGAAAAGAATTCTGTAAGTTTTACATTAACCACCAGACTGATATTCCTATTGCTTATATTTTAGCATAACTTAAATACCATTTTAAAAATAATTTTGATTCTTTCCCCCACATAACCTTTCCGAATACAGAAATTAAACAACTCAACCTCTTCAGAAGAAAATGTAATTGAGAATGTATTGTTAATATTCATTTTACTTTGCTAATCACCAGTGTGTCTGCATATGTGGGAATATGTATATTTCAGAAACTGATGGAATGGGCAAAAAATGCACATACTTGCCTGTAAAATTAGTGCACCATTTTCAGTGCTGGAAATCTGATAACCCCATACAAATGGCCAAGATCATAGAAAGAATATGTGGTATATAAAAGGATAAAATCTATCATCAAAACCAATAGCTTTATCAGATGTGTATCCCAACTAAAGCTGCAGTCCTGTGTTTTAGAACAGATAAGATGATGACAATCTGCAGAATTTTTTCATCATTTTAGATTCCCTTGAAGGAATTCCATCTGCAACACAGCTTTCTCTTCCGTGCTTCGGAATAATGTTGCGTTGATAAGAATTTTTGCCCAAAGTGTTCAGTAACAAGATAAAATATATTAAAACATTAGATCTCTTACTACAGAAGTTGAATCTAAAATTTTGTTTCTGTTGGAATGAGTTACCAGTGGCAGAAGTATTTCCTCTTGCAAATACATAATATATTTGATAAATTAATAGAAATCCCCCAAACAGAAAAATTTTCAAGTAAAATATGCAATCATTGTTTCTTCAGAGGAAAAGATTTTAGAAGGACAATATTCCTGTGGTTTTGTCAGCAATTAAGGTGTATTTGTTTGGGGGTTTGTTGCCTTTTTAAAGTAACAAACACAAATGTCCATGTTAACTCATATATTTTATACCAAAATTACCAGAGGGTAACTGGGAAATTTCGGGGATTAAAACAGGAAGAACATTCAGCTTAGAAGCTTCAGTATCTTTTCATTTTTCAGGTTTTAGTTGTATAACAATTCCATAAAATGTATTAAAAAAAACCCACACCACAAACAAGATGCTGGCAAAAGATAAAGCAGTCTTGTTAGCCACAATGATTCATTAGTACTAGATTCATTAAATTCTTCTGGAGTATATGAAAATAGAAAAGACCAGAAATATCCTTTGCTCTGATGTACTTTCATATATTTTTTAAAATTCTGTTTTTAATCTATGGACCCAGCATTGAGCTTTTCCATAGAGTGGAAAAATACTGATTTATATGTCTCCCAGAATGTTAAACCTAAGGTTGTGATAAGCATCTGGGGTAACAGTTCAAGACTTGACTATTCCTTTTTCTCTAAATCAGTTAATCAGGTAATAACTGAATTAAAAAGATAACGAACCAATATTGCGGTTGATCAGGAATACATAAAAAGTGTTTTTGAAGACTAACATTACAATGCAGAATTGATAGTGGGGAAAATTAATAAATAAATAAATAAAGCAGGCCATGCTATTTCAGACAATTAAAATTTGCCAATCCAGACAACTACAAACATGCAGAACAAAAAGATGGTATTGCTGATGTATAAAGCAGAAATATGGCTTTTGATTTGCAGTGCCTATAAAGGAAATTAAATGCTAAATAGGTGATCAAGGCTATACTTCTGGAAATATGAGGACAGATGTTGCACAGTTTTGGAAAAAAGAACTTACTGGGTTTGAGCATGTAGCAAAACTAGAAATACATAGGATTACAGTCCGTGTAGCACACTGAAAGCTGAGGAGGAAGACAAAGCCATAGAGTCTCCTGACAATAAACATAAAGGTGTAAGTGAACTAGGGAAAACTTGTGAAGAAGTTTAAGACTGGTCAGGAGACTAACTTCAGAAGAAACTCTCTTTTCCTTGTTTGCCCTACTGCCCAAGAAGAAACACAGTAAGATAAAAATTTCTGCAGAGCAGTCTAAACAGAGTATGTTAGACTGAGTCTACTATATGATAGCATTAAAGTTTCAGCACTCTGCTACAGTTTTTGTTTTATTTATAAAAATATTTCTGAGATTTAAATTATTAAAAGCAGTAGAAACAAATTCAAAGGTATTTCCTTTTGACATTTTGAATAGATAGGAATATTCTGCAGATGTAAAGAAAGGTAATATAGTTTTTTGGATAGTGATTCTCAATTTTTTATCAAGTCCACTGGGAAAACTTCAATTGCTCCCAGCCCATTCTTCAGATGTTGATATACTGTAATTACTGCACAACTCTGTGCTAAAAAAATAAGAAGTGTAGCAAAAGGCTATCTTATCAGAACCTTTAAACAGTTTCACCAAGCTTTTACAGCAATATTACCCAGTCCCAAAAAGTTACAGAAAAAAATTTATGTGTTCATTTAAACATGTATTTAGTTTAGTGAACTAGAAAATTCCATTTTCTATAAATAATGGTAGAGTAAAACAGTGTAATTTCTGGGATTTTCCATATATGTAAGATTGTTTTAGCAATGGTATTCTCAGTTAGTGAGGGTGAATGATGGAACTGAGAGCCCTAACTTCATTTCTTTTAGGTAAAAGAATCAAAAGCTCTACTAGGTTGACCAAAAATAGAGTAATAACAAGTGTCATTTGTTCCTTGGGTGTCCTGTGTTGATGGTATTTCCCCACAACATACATGCTACATATCATGGAGTCGCTTACATGTCACTGTGTACCTGCACAGTTCCTATGATCAGTACTAATGTTTTTTCCTGCTTCTGTCTTACTAGCTCAAGAGGCATCTTTCTTCCAGAGTTAATGATCACCTCAAAACAGCTAAAAGTCACTACCCAAAACATAGCTCAGTAAGTTTAGCTTCCTGACCCTAATTCTTTTTGATGTAACACTCTTCATTTTCAGCATCACAATTAAAGCTTAACTGTATTTCTTTTGTAAATCTTATTTTGAGAATTCTATATAAATCTCCATTTGCCATAATTATTTCTCTAAAGTAATGTAATTTTCATTCCCTCTACCAACCCAACTTGACATTCAGACTTTCCCAGATATTTCAGATAAAGTTCCAGCACTGTGTGCTAGAACTGAGTATGCAATTCTGAGCCTAATTTAGTGAATTTTATATGAAAACCCATTGATCTTTCTCCGAAATAACACAAATTGGTTATAGTTAGTGTATATTAGAAGGTACAATTACAGAGCAAGTTAAGACGCGTTACCATGTATTGAGGTAAATGTTGCTAATGTGCTTTCAAATGTGGACATACATTTCCCCAATAAGTGTGAGAAAAAAAGCATTTCTATGCATAAGTGGACTGTAAGTGTCACTTTGCCTTCACCTTACTATCCTGTCAGATGTAGAGATGCTGGTGGTGGTGGTCATTGGTTTAAATAAATGTTTATCACACATTTTTAGCATTTGACAGATAACATCTTACAACTTGAAATCAGTTAATTCAAAGAAAATAAAGGGGGAAATTTTTTTACAATTTTGAATTTCAGTCCTACACTGCTCCTTCCATGAACACAGGTTTTAATTTCAACAAGACTGTTTTTATGTTCATCTGCCCTCAGTCACTGGTGCTTGATTATTCCCACTTTTAGGTCATTCCTTTTCAGCTCTCTCTATAGGTCAGTAATATATTACAGTTTTTTCTCACAGTATTGATCTTTCTGTTGCCATTCTTGCATCAAGGTTATAAGACTGCACTGTAAATCCACATCAAGTCTAAAATCAGTGGTGAATACAACTAACATGTTAAGCAGCTTCATAATATATCACACTCATTTCTTAAATAAGCACTGATTTTTTGGTGAGTATTGAGTATTCAGTGTAGGTTTAGGATGCTGTTAGGAGCTACACAAGTATATATGGTTTGAGAGTTGCCTCTCTGAGACCTGTGTCTTTCCCAGCATGATGCTGCTGGAGCAAACACCAGTAGAGTTGTCTGAAACTTCTAGCTAGGAAAGGAAAATCTTACAATTTAGTCATTCTTTAGTAAAATTCTAATCCATAACATCATACCATAAAACAAAGAGAGTTTTGGGGACTACATGTTACAAATTTCAAGTACCAGCATCACTGGCTAAAATATTCTACAATGATAGTTTCTACTGCCCTTTCTTCACATTCCAGGGTCATTGGATAAACTCCAACATCCTAGCTTCAAATTCTACTATGTTGTATTACTTTGGGCCTACCAAGAATTGACAAAATAACAAACATAAATAACATAAAACAAAGCTAGCTTCCAGAATGCAGCAGTGTCTCCCAGCCAACCAGAACTGATAGAAAGCATTACTTTGGAAGGCTGCTCTGCCTTATGTAAACCTTAAACTAAATTAATGAGCTGCTTTTTGTGCTTTCCAAACAGAGTATTAGACCATTTCTGATAGTTTTCTTTCCTCTGTCTTCCACTATAATCACTGTCTTGCTAGGGTAGTGCTTCAGTCTGCCATTCTTCATCAAGAACAGCTTTTCAAGCACTTTTAACCATTCTTGTGATAGTGGCAGTCTTATATGAGATAAAGACAAAGTGGAGCTATATGTTATCATTATAATGTGGGCACTTGACTGAATGTCACTTGCCCATTGCCTGCATGTAGACATTAAGTACAGCAGCCTAAAATCATAGATCTTACTTCAGAGTCCTACAGAAGAGTCTAGTGGTAAATATGCAATTTCTCATCCCTGCGCTCTCCAATTACAAATTACAAAAACAAAGATGCTAAATGTGTCTAACACATATCATACAGAACACTTGTCAGTTTAAAGTTTGAAGCCAATTTGAAGCATGTAATGAATTTATATCTGGCACATGAAATAGATATCTAAAGTGACATCCTGAGGCGCAGTTAATGAGATTGTCTTATGTAAGGCTATCTGGTAATATGATCATCTCTAATGAGATTACTCTGAAGTAATGCTTTTACGAATTAAATTAATGAATTACATACATTCACAATGCAAGAATAGAGAGCTAAAACATTTTAAGGTTAATATAAAAGGATTTCTCTATCTCTCTTAGGACTAAGCTATTATGTGTATAATAATGTATTGCATCAAATCAGAGGAGGCAAGAAACAAGGAGACCCACAGGAAATAAAATATTGCCAAGAATATTATAGTATACTTGTGAATATTATGGCTTTTGAAAATGATAGCCAAATAACTAAAGAGAAAACAGCTCCTGCCTGGAGCCCAGTACTGGATACTGTGGGCATGAGGATCAAAGAGAATACAAAAATTTAGTATTGAATCTGCTGAGTTGGAGAGGAAGGAAGAATTATTTCCCAACCTGCTGAAAGACAGACACACAAGGAGAAGAGAGAGTAAGTATCCAAAAATTATATTGCAATGAGAGGTTGTATTCAGCTCTATCAATTAGAAATGGAGGTAGGTGGGAGTTTTAAAATGGAAGGTTAAATTGGAGCTAAGGGGAAATAGATATAGGTCATTACTGATTTAAAGCTTTTATATATATGTTGTTTGCTGTCATGAAAAATGAACCTGGTTATAAGTAACTTCTTTCAGCCACGTAGTTGTTGTACTATTAGGAACTGTAGAGGATACCGGAAATGCTATGATAGGGATTTTGTGAGGATCTTGTGTTTATCTCATTGACTAGCCCAAACAATCATTAGGAGACATAACATGAAACATATCTCTTGAAAATTTTCTGTAATAGCATTCAATGATACATTTAATTTCCATAAAGGCAGGAGCCTGCATACTTTGACTCATCTTCAGTTTTGCCTTACTGAGAAATGTTTGGTAGCTGCAGTGGATGAAGAAATGACCAACACCGAGATTCTTCAGGCATCAGGCATCAGCACTTTATTGAAGCTTTGCACTGCTTATATATCCTTTTTTCCTCCAGCATGCCCCAAGCACGCAGCATTCTTTCGCTTTTGATTTGTCACCCCTTATCACACACTCGCCTAAACAATTGACATGATTGGATAATTCCACCTGTTCACGAGCCATTCTTTTACTTCTGACTAGTTACTAATTACAGCACACAATACATCCTTATCTTGTGCAATACATATTCTTTCTTGTTTTTTTCACTTTGTTTCACTTTTCACTAAGGTCAGGAATTAATTGCTCAAGGCTGAGGCCTCCAGCAGCTTCGACTCTTAAAGCACCAACAGGTAGCATTGTTGTTTTTAATGAAATAACTGCACAAGAGCATTTCTGCCTTGTTGGGTACTTATTATCTGCTTATTTCTATCATACTGATCCAAAAGTGTTTGGTACTAGAGACCTTTTTCCCCTGATAGTAGAGGCATTTACCCAGCAAGTGAGTTAATTTTCCCTCTACTTGAAGCATTTGAACTATCATTTCAACTGGCTTTGAAGAATTTAAACCCAAGCATTGAAGTGATCTGCACCATAAAGACAAAGTAAGGCTTCTTAGAGAATATTTTGGTTCCTAGTGTGCAGAATCCTCTTTCTTCTTGTCTTCCTCCCAACTACCACAGACCCCATACTCTTCCCTGTGCAAGCAGGAGTGCCAGTGGCAAGCAGGACCCCTGCTATTTGGCATCCCATTCAAGAGTCTCTCTGTGTAGGTGTCATCACCCTGCCTTTCCAGTAACTTAGGTCCTTTGGTGACTGCTTGATCAGATAATATTTTTTGGTAGTTGTTGCAGTTGTTGTCCTGAAAATTTCCGTACAGCACGATATCTTCCGGTCGCCAGACCCTAACTACCACAGGTAGTACATAAAAATGGAAGATTTTAAAAATTCCCAAGTGAAAGAAAAAGTAGTTAATAAAAGCAGCACAGGGTGACAGTAGAAAAGAATATACAGGAGACAGTATCCTTTTTATGTGCCAACTTCCATAGAATTTGATGTGTTCAGTCACTCTAAAGGGCAGGCAGAAAAGGCTAGCTGCAACACTGCAATTTGGGAAGCTGAGGATACTCTTCTCCACATGAAATTAAAGATTATGTGGAAGGAAAGTTGTGAAATCTGATGGTGACTCTGAGATTTGATTTATAAGGGGCTTTAAAGCTTCCCTCATTGTGCAATACAATCTGAAAAAAGACAGTGGGAAAAAATATTGCTTTTACACATTGGCATTTGGTAAAAGGATGCCAAAAGGATACTAAACTAACAGATTTTACCATGTAACCATAACACCAGAGAGGAAACATTAAAGTCAGTAAAAGCATTACAGTGAAAATGGAATAAAATTAAGTAACTTCAGACTAATGACAACCTGGTCCTGTGAATGGACTGTCTGTCAAAGCACATTAGGTGTGCTCCTGGAACATGTCTTCCAGTTTAGTTTCTTCCCAGGAGAATCCAGTGTATGTACTCTGTGGTTGCTGGGTGACACGAGACGAAGCACAGTAAGTGGGATGGTGGGGACGTTTGCTTCATAACTGCACGCCTGATCTCAGCTAAAATATTAGTGTAGACACAACCCCCAGGACTGCTAAGGAACAACCAGTTAGGTTAATTCCTTTTCTGATTTTAATGTATTAGTAGAAAAAAAAAAAAAAAAAAAAAAAAAAAAAAAAAAAAAAGCACAGCATTACTTCTAATACCGGGAAGTGACTGACTCCATCCTCCCCTGCAATTACAGGACTACTCTGAAGTCAGTTGTGCCTAAATGCTACATTAAGCAATTTTCAGATCTCTAAAGCTGACTCATAAGCCAATTTTGCATATTACTTTTTAAAGAGACTCAGTCAACAGTATTAATTTCAATTAAAGCAGAAAGATTGTAAGAAACAAGGCAGAATTTTTCATGCCTATAAAAGCATGGTTAACATGACAGGGTGGAATCTTCTCCCTGAATAGCAAATGAGAGGATTAGCCACACACTCTGTGTTTCTAGAGCCTATGGCATTAATAGTACTTGTCAGTCATGACTCTGCAGATGGTATTTGTAGCAAGTGAACTCAGTAGTTCGTAGACCATGTTCTTATTTGATCCTAGATAATAGGCTGCTGAAGCAATGGCTTCTTTAGGATGTGGTAGAAAGTGGTAAGACCACTCTGCTCAGCTTCCTTATTTACTGCCCATTCTGTAACAGTGAAACCATGGCAGGCATAGTAAGCAACAAGACTTTTCCTTAGTTGAGAGCTTTCTCTATCCAAACTAATTCAGCTTGCCACAAGCAATGTAGTTGCCTAAACCAATTATATTTTGGTTTAATATCTATCACCTTGCAACTACTTAAAAAAATCTAATAAAAACTGACTGTAAAACATAAAATATAGATGTGAATGGCAAAACAATAAATAATTTATTCTAAGTAATAATCAGGAATCATTTTCTAGTTGTATGAGGAAATCTATGTCCAACCTGCATTATTGGCAAGCCCCCAAAAAAGTGGTTCATCCTGGTATCATACTGGGTTAAATAGTTACAGATACTTTTGGTTATGTTTATAGCCTTAAGAGTTCCTGCATTTACAGAGTGGCCATAAACAGGACTGTATCTCAGTTCTTATTGGCTGTTGCATTAAAGCACGCATGATTATAGAGCAAATGTATGTGCTACAGCAACTGGATAGCCATTCTAACAAGTTGGATCTCTTGTGAATAAGCAGAAAGTAACTGACAATCCTATGTTTCTTTAAAATGAACTCATGTTGACATTTTAAGGATTTAATTCCACTTGCAGATGTTTCTTCTCTGTAGAAACTGAAATAATGAAAAATGGGTTTTGTTACAGTATGCAACTTGACAATTGGTGTCCCCAAATTTCTTGAATGTCAGAATGGTACAACAGTGTCCAGGTTTTGCTAGAATAGAGTTAATTTTCTTCTTAGTAGTAAGAATAGCTGTGGTTTAGTTTCAGTATAAGACTTGTTATGAGAAGAACATTGATAAGTACTAATGTTATTAGTTGCTGCTGGACCTCAAGGCCATCATGTTTGACTGGTTCACAGCTGCATTAGGACTGGGAGGGAAAAGAGTAGTAAATAGCAAAACCCAAAACTGGCATTTGGATGTGCCAATGAAATATTCCATATCATATCACATAGTGTCAGTATATTAACCAGAGCTGACCAGAAGACGGGGGTATTCTCTCAGGGATCGCTCGGGATCACTCTTCTGGTTTTTCAGTTTTTGGGACTGTCTCAGCTCCGGGATCACTGGCTGGCATAGGCTGGGCATTGGTCAGCGGGTGGTGAGCAATTGCACTGTACATCACTCATTTGTATATTCTGTTATCATGGTTGTTATCATTATCATTTTATTTTAGTTAGTAAATGGTTTTTATCTCAACCCATGAATTTTGTTGCCCTTTTCCTTCCAATTCTCTCCCCTACTCCCTGGGCGAGGGAGCCAGGGAGGGTGAAAGAGTAGACTGTGTTTGGCTGCAAGCAAAAAGGGTGAATCCACACAAACCACCACAGGCACCTGAACAGATAATTTACTGGCCCTTTCCCTGCTACATTTTTGTATATCTGATAGCATTTTACATTGTTGTGCATACCATAATATTTACATTCATGGTTCAACCCAAAACCGGTAATATGGAAATCATGTACCCTGAGTGTGCCAAAAAAATGACACTGTAAATGTAAAATGAAATAATATTGGTTTTTGCTATTTTTACAGGTAGCATTCAGGCCTTTAATACACGTTTAGCTAGATGTTCACCACTGCAGGATTACTTTTATCTCATTCTTCTGTACACCTCTTTGGACAGAAACTTGCAAGCTGTTTTTGAGTTGCTGTCCCTACATTATGTCTTGGAATACCATCAGACAGAACTAAAACAGAAAGGTCACCATCACACCCAACGAAGTGGAGGGTGCCAAGCCTTTCTTTAGGATGTTGGTCATGCAGTGTGTTACCTAAAGAGGTCATCCTGCTACAATCCTTCTTGCTCTCTGTATTTCAAAAACTTCCATGCTGGATTATTCTCTTCAGCACTCTTGGGAAAGACTCTGCCTCCCACTCTAACAAGATTAAGTACATTCCATAACTGTCTGGACACTACCTTGGGATCTTGGCTGGCTTCCTGCCATCCTGAAATTAAGATGAAGCATCTGCTGTGCCATTATCCAGTCCTGGCATATGCATCTCTTAAGAAAGGTTATTGTGACATAACCAGTGGAGCACAAAAGCCCTTACTGATTTAAGGACCCACAGGGTTATTGCCATCTGTTTATTAATTAGGTGCACTAGGTCTGTCCTGACTGTTATATATGGAATGAACCAAGCTGTGGCTCAGTCCACCAGAATGCTATGGTTATAAGGAACGTATTTTCAAGAAATAGGAAATAAGTGTCCTTGTTTGAATTGCCCAGTACAATGTCTCCCAATGTTTTAAATCTAAATCATTATTCCACTCCTCTACTAAGTCTAAATGTGTCAGATAAGCCCTCTGTTCCTGTCTTGGCATAAAATTTATATTTCATAAAGGAACACCACTATTGGATAGACTGATAATTTCAGCTTTCTTCCTTGTATTTTCCTGGTTTTATTCACCATAATGTTAATGGGTGTTTTTGTTATAATCAGTCAAGACCGTCATTACCCCTGGCGTAGAATCTCCTACTGAAACCAATCGCTCAGTAAGCAAAAAGTAAAAACTCCCTAAGAGTATCTTTGGATGTTTCTTTGAATATATTTGTTTGAAAGACATGCCCAGCAAAGCCACAGATGATCTGTGTGTCTGTCCTGGAATACTGTAAAACTGGCAGTATGATTTTTGTTAAACAGATTATTATTAAATTTAAATCCTTATATAAGCATATATTTCCCACAGTTCAAAATATACCCACTTTTTATCTTACATCTCCTATTCATTGGAAGAGATGATCCTAATGGAGAGGATATATCTTGACTCTTCAGTCTTTTTAGGAGCACCTTTTAGTGCAACAAGAAGGTAGTGGGAATTTCCAGTTGGCCCTTCCTCTTTATGTTCCTCCAGGTCAGACAAAAGTTACATGTGGCCAGAAGCCAGATCATAGAATCAGAGAATTAAGGAATGGTTTGGGTTGGAAGGGACTTTTAAAACTAGTCTGACCCTTCTGCCATGAGCAGGGACACCCTTCACTAGTTATTGAGTGTACCTGTATTGCATAGTTAGAGCCTAAGAATTGCCACATTTTTTTTCAATACTTTAAATATTAGAGTATTTCCTTACAGCACCTCACCAGATAAATAGATATGATCCTGCATTATGGTTGTACAATTCCCAAGCATCAGCCCTTCCAATAAAAATATTTCCATACCTGACAAAATATCAGTAATATGGCAAATACTGCAGAAAATGTATATTTTACTGTAGAAACCCCTAGACAATTCCTTCAGAATGAAGGCAGTTTTAATTATTTCAATGTAAATGCATTCTGATCTCTAAAAATGGGGTAGCTTAGGATTCTTAAAAGTGTTTCTTAATTATGACATTATATTATTTCAGGTAGGACAGATTATTGAACAAACTGATCCATATTGCTACCTACAGTGTATTATTATTTTCAAGATCTAAAACATTTCCATGTACTCTGGAGAAAAGTAGAAGGAATCTTGTAATGCAGCAACTTTGCACTTTAAATCTCTATGGAAATGAATTATGCATATGGATTGTATGTACAGTTTTAAGCTTTAGAAATAATCTTGTATACTGCTATTTACGACAGAGACGGTGCTCCAGAGCATTAATGTGAATTAACATGAGTTTATGGAAGTTAACATTGCTAAGGAAAGGGATGAGACAAATAAGGAAAACTGGTAATAGATAGGTGGGTTTTTTTCCTTGTAATTGGAATAGGAGATATGTGGAAACAAGGAACTTTAAACAAGGGGAAAAAAGATATACTGCTAATTCATCAGCTGTCCAACATGAGGGTGAAGAAATTTGAATTATCCAGTAAAGATAAATAATCAGCATGCACTCTAATTTCAAATTAATTTACTAGTAAAGAAATCAAATATAGGGTTTTTTTTCTGGGGATTTTTGTAGTGAGGGAGATAGAAGTATCCCCAACAGATTTGAATAAGTCTTTTGTTGTAAAATGGATGGAACTGAAATACTTTCTTTCTAGTAAAATGTGAAAGCTTGTGTATTGTTGTCAATACATTGAAATTTGAATAATAAATTCTGCCTGATTCTTCTAGTACATATATATTAAAAAATTATTAAAAAAAAAATATGAATCAATGTTTCTTTGAATTAATGTGAGACCTTTTATTTCATAAAATGACTTTTATTCAGGCATTATAAGTGATTGTGTATAAAGAATAAACACCAAAGTGTCCACAGTGTACAAAAGCAATTGTCTCAGGACTGTGCATTTCAGTAAGAACACAGCACTGATTTCTTTTCTTATGATGGCGGTATCTATCTGTAGATGATGTTTTCACTTGTCATATTTGATCATACACTTCTTATCTGTAACCCAACTACAAAAATCCATTAGTGCTCAAGATTTATCCCCTGCCTTAGACCTTTGTGTAGACGACTGAAGGTTGTTCTTTGTCAAACAGTCAAACTTTCTATTCTTTAATGTATTGGGAGAAACATACAGCAATGGTCATGAGTTAAACAGAAAATCTTTATATGACCAGACCATGATACATCGGAGAATAATGTTGTGAATTTAGAGGCATATTCTACATCACAGCATGCCTTAAGCAGACTTAAATTATTCATTTTACTTGTAACTATTAATGTGTTTATACATATATATAACCCCTTATAGTTTTAAAATAGATTATTTATAAAAAATTGTCACCTTATAGCAAACTAATGATTCCAGAAAAGTACATTTGCAAACCTTCTGAATAAGGATAGCAGTTTTTAAAAGTGTATTGATTGGTCTAATGTGTTAAATGACATAATAGCGGTACACTAAAGCATTGAATAATTTAAGTAAATCAATGTTTTCTGAATTTCATACAAGTACAAACTGTCTTGGGTGAGAAAATAAATCAATATTAAGAAAAAAAATTGAGTAGTATATAATGATGAATGTATGGGCTGATAATAAACAGAGGTAAAAACTCATTTTATCATTGTAACAAACAACTTCCACACTTTTTTATTATTATTCACATCAGAAAACATGATACTTTATATTAAATTGATTTTAGCCCTTAAATAACTTTTTATTTGAAAGACACCTCACTGGAGTATAAGTATAACCTTTTTCAAATTATCATCCTGGATTTGGAATACTCATACATATTTACTGCTATTAAAGTTATTTTAACTAGTTTACAATTTCTAAACAATTACATATTCTGTAGATTTAAAAGAAGTATCATTTCCATTCTTGAATGACTGCCTTAACTTCTTCTTTAATCAATGTCTTCAGGGCAGAAGAACACTGTTTCAGATGTCATAACTTTTTTTTTTTTTAAACTAAAAATAATCTACTGTTTATGTTGCATGAAGTTAACAGTTAAAAGACAAAGAAGTAATGCATACATTTTAAAACTATTCATAACATTTAATACAAAAAGTGCACCAATTATTTTCAAAAGTTAACACATATTATAGTATATCTGGAATGGGCTGCCCAGGGAGGTTGTGGAGTCTCCTTCTCTGGAGACATTCAAGACCCACCTGGACACCTTCCTGTGTAATCTCATTTAGGTGTTCCTGCTCCGGCAGGAGGATTGGACTAGGTGATCTTTCAAGGTCCCTTCCAATCCCTAGCATTCTGTGCTTCTGTGATTCTGTGAAGACATTTGATGATGTTTGTTACAACAATATTAATGAGACCTATTACATTCTTGCTCAGTGGTAAAAACTCTTAAAGGAAATTTGTAATTATGAAATACATAATACTGTGTTCATTCAGAGATTTGTAGATTTAAAAGCCTTCTAGAAATATTATGATGAACTTATATACCTCTGATCACAGGTGGACATGCTACCAGAATAAGCAGAATATCTTGCCTTTATAATCCACATCTGAAACCACTACAAAAACTGAATAGTTTATTCCCGTATGCTGAATAGCATATGGGAAACCATACGAAGAAGAATGTTAGTTTGTTTGTTTGGCTGGTTTGGATTTTTTTTTAAAAAAAGACTAAATTAAGAAGACTTCAGTATTAATACTGGAAGTAAATATAGTATCTGCATCACCCGTATTTTATAGATCTCCATCCCAAGACATATAGAAAACGTAAGAGCATTTGAAACTGAGTTATTATTTTTCCTAGTAAATTTTATTTTTACAAAAATTTAATTCAAAATTTGTTTCACAAAAATCTAATTAATTCATAATAGGATGATACTTTTAAATATTAATCATATGCATCATCTTTCTCTTGATTTTATAGGACTGAGCAGTAGCTAGACACACCAGTTTGAGGAAAGACAGCTCTGTTTTGCCTTTGTTTGAAAGGAGGCAAAAATAGTACTACATAAACACGGAAGTCTCTCTGCTTTTTGTTCTAATTCAGTGTGCCTTTATACAAAAGCTGTTCACAGCAACTTTACATCAGTAAAGATTTTATGTAAGAGATGAGATTATGATTCAGCTTGAAGGGGTTTGGAGTTTATGTTATATGAATGGACTATTTACAAAAACACAAGATTTGTAACTACTGTTATTTTTGTAAAATATACTTTTTAAGAAAATATCAAGAACCTTTATGCTACCCTTGTATGACAAAATACTTTACAATTTACTTTCTATGAAGTATTATCCAAAACTTTTATTAGCTTCTGAATAAGGAATTAACTTTATTTATGAAGTTGTTGGTAGTCAAAACTTATTACCTATTTTCCCTGAATGTTATTATATTTACTTGCTTCTCTAGAATATGTTAATTTTTGAAAAACATTTCTTGTTAGACTTGGAATATTGTCAGAAAATTGTCATTTTTTTCAATTTTCTTAGTTGATTCTATACCCAGAGTTCATGTAATTATGTGGTGAATTTCATGCAGTTATCTCACAAGAATTTACTATATATATGAAAATATGGAACACCATTTAAGAAAAGGTGGAAATTTTGTTCATTGGACCCAATTGGTAGCAGAATCAATACTATACTTATCAAAAAAAAATATGTACTTTTTCTAAAAAAGCAGAATAAAATTAAGATGTTTCAGGGGTGGCAGATTATAGATCCTGCTTGCTTTATCTCATCATGTAATCCTTCATAACTCTGTTCCACAATCAGTTTTTATTATGGATCCAACTCAACTTCAATGTTTAAAATACAATTTTAAAAAGCTGTAAAAATCAAAACATCAGCATTTCCAAATTAGTACAGACAAACGGCTTCCTTGGAGAGCTACTACTGTAGTCTTCAGAAGATGTTTGTTCTTGACAACAATGGGACCAAACATTAAGATACGTGACAGGATAGACAGCTGTGAAAAATTAAGAGTGATTCAAAGGAAAAAAGGGTTGTATTCCTTAATTATTAATTATAGATTAATATATAGATTTTTTTAATTTTTTTTATTATTTTATTTTTTTATTTTTTTTTACTTTGTATGTATTTGTGTTGCAGCCTTAAAATGGAATTTGAGTTTATGTTTGTTAGAGAAATATCTGGATTAATCAGCTACAAATAGTGAGACTGTCCATCAAAAACAACATTTTGGAATAGTCAAGAACTCTATGCAACAGCAGAAATTTACTTAAGTTATTGCTGAGAAATTTCCTATTCAAGTGAAAGTACTTATTAGTAATAAAAAACTTGACATGGAAATTCAGTATTAATAAGGGAACATTTAAAACCGTTATATTTATTTTTGTATGCCCAACCACACAGGCAAGAGTCAATGTGCAAATAATTTTGATTAATATGACACAAATGGGACTAGGCAATTTTACATTTATCATGTATGGGTAAACAACAGACATGAGAATCTTCCTATTCTAAATGAAAGCCACTACACAGGAGCTCTTGTCTTCATAGTCCAGCTTGTACTACAGCTACTGATGAAGACTGTGTACCCTGGACAGGACAAGAGGAATATCATGGCTTCCTTCTTTAATTAAACCAGCACAAAATTACCAAAATATTTTTTTTGTTTTGTCTGATGTACTTACTATTTTTCTAAAACTACTCTATAAGTTCTTCTTCCCATGGAACAAAAGAAATTCCAACTGAATTCCAGCTGGAGATATCCAAACGGTGTTGATTACAGAAAATCCTCTGGACATTTGAGGCAAAATTTTCAATGCACTTTACAAAGGGAACAGTGTACAAACAGAAGCGAATCATTCTGTGAGTTCATTTCCACTTAATGAAGTGTCTGAATGCACAGAATAATAGCCATAATTTCTTACATAAATGCAATTGCTTGATTTCCTGAATAAACCTTTTTGCTCAATGAGTAAATCTGTAGAGGTCAGTTAGTATCTCCTACAGTTAATTTTCTGTGCAGAGGCTGAAAATTAGAACACCATGTACATGGTCCTGCTCTGTGTTAGTGAAAAATGCACCTTTGCATTTTCTTTCCATTTGCCAGCCCAAATGCGTTTCCTACATATTTCTCTTGAGCTTCACCGTGTCCTGGTTCCCTGTATTTCTATCCTGAACTGATCAGTGCAGAAACTATTATCTTAGTAGGGAGATACTGGTCTAATTTTGTCTCATTTCAACCTCTTTCTTTGGTTCATGCTGGTACCTACTGGAATACAGTCTGTTCAAAGGACAGTCAAAAACATCCAGAGCAAAAGCAACAAGCAGTACATGGCTAGCTTACAAATACTCTGGAACTACAAGCTTAACTACAAAAATGTGAGTAAGATTCCCAGTTCATATAACGTTGTCTGGATCCAGAGCCTTCCCATTGGGAATACAAGTTCCAAGAGGATATTTTGAAAAATTAGATGTAGACATATTTTAAAATGTAACTCTTAATAAATATACACTGATTTCACCAAGAGAAAATCGTGCCTGACAAATCTGGTGCCCTTTTATGACAGGGTAACAACACTGGTGGATAATGCTAAAGCAACAGATGTCATCTACCTGGAGTTGTGCAAGGCATTTGACACATGACATCCTTGTCTCTAAATTAGAAACATGAGGGTTTGATGGATGGACCACTTGGTGGATAAGGAACTGGCTGGATGGTCGCACTCAAAGAGTTGTGGTCAACAGCTCAAAGTCTGAGTGGAAACCGATGATGAGTGGTGTCCCTCAAGGTTCTGTATTGGGACCAGTGCTGTTCAACATCTTTGTCAGTGATATAGATAGTGGGATTGAGCGCACCCTCAGCAAGTTTGCCGATGACACCGAGTTGTGTGGTGCTGTTGACACACTGGAGGGATGGGATGCCATCCAGAGGGACCTTGACCGGCTTGAGAGGTGGGTCGGTGCTAACCTCATGAAGTTCAACAAGGCGAAATGCAAGGTCCTGAATCTGGGTCGGGGCAACCCCAAGCACAAATACAGGCTGGGTGATGAATGGCTTAAGGCCAGCTCGGAAGAGAAGGACTTGGGAGTGGTGGTGAGTGAG
>NW_010297640.1:9709-20599 GCF_000700745.2 Antrostomus carolinensis | reverse complement strand
AGGGCAGCGCTTCCGTGGCTGTTGTACCCTCAGCCCTTGTGTCCTTCCTGAAGCGGACCCAGAGCCTCTCCGTGCCTTGGCAGCTGCGAGGGGCCGCGAAGGAGCCACGGAGGCACCAGTGCCCGTCAGCACCGGATCATTGCGAGGCTGACGGGAGCCCCGGTCCCGGCCCATTGCCCCTGTTTTACCTGTGAGACCTTTCGGGTAGGGGCTGCAAGGAGAAAACCAGCTGTATCGGGGTGTCCCCACTGTTGTGGTGACAGTGATGTCCACACCGGTATAACCTGTTAAGTGCTGTGTCCTGCAGATCAGCAAAGACTGGGCCTTGTGGCTTTAACGAGGCTTATTGCTGCTTCTCCAGCTATTGCTGCCGTGATGGAGAAGATATGGGATGGAATCTCAAAGGTTTATTTCTGGTAAAGTGTCAGTGTCCCAGATGGAGAACAGCCTGACTACTTAAGTTGACAAGACTTTACTGACTTAGTTGAGTTTAGGATTAGATTTTGGCTTTGTTTGGAAGTGACCCCTCTGTCTGTCCTGCATTTACTCTTCTTGGGGACTGTTAGGTGATTTCATATTCCCAGAGACTGAGATCAAAGTGTTGGATCCCTGGAGGAGCCCTGGTGCCCCTGAAGCTGGTGTGAGTTATCCATCGTGGCTAGTGGGGCTGTGCTTTCAGCCCAAGCCCTCCAAAGACAAAATGTTTCCCTGATGGAAAAAATTATCTTAGCTATTGGGCTGCTATTTCGGCAGCTGCTGTAATGTCAGGCCCTGATAAGCAAGCACTTAATTACACACTTAGCTTCATTCATTGATGATAACTCAGCTATGTGTGTGGGTGTAAGTATAGGCAGGTTTCCTACAGTAGTTTTTTTAAATGGAAGCACTTCTAATTATCACACCCAAGATTGAAATGTATGTTTTGGAACAAATCTGGTGGCTCAAAGCTGAGCCTTTTTACCTAGCTGATTTTGATTTTTATTTCCCCCCAAGGTGTAGTTTTGAGGCAATCCCAAGAGCCTGGAGAACTGTGGGGATATGTCCAAGTTCGAAGTAAGGCCCACATGTTCTGGTGGCTCTACTATGCAAATAACCCAACCAAAGACTTCAAAGAATTACCTCTCATCTTGTGGCTTCAGGTAAGGTTTGGTGAAAGACACTTAAATGATAACTTTCCATCTGTGCCTGGTTCAGTCTGATAGGCATCTTTCAGCTCTACAGAAATAGGATTCAAAATTGTCTGATTCTAAAGGACTCACCTTGTGAGTGAGGTATTCAGGGTAGGAAGAAATAATGAAAATATCATTCTGCAGTTGTGGGCTGCCCTCAAATGCTGGCCTCCCATCAAGTTAAATTGCAGAAATAGAGGTTGTGCTTATCTTTGATATGACAGTAGTGTTTTTTGTGCCAGACACTACAAGTACATTGCCGTGCCACAGCTGCTTTCCTGAAGACCTTACAGTCTAAACGATGTTCAGAGAGAGAGTAGATAAAATGATCAGAGATTTAGAAAGATTTCTAAATTGAAACAAGTAAGAGAGACTCTGTCCCAGTCAGTCACAGTTTGATAAAAGGCAGTGGTGTGTGCTCCACATTCACTTCCAGCAGTATGTTTCAGAAGTTAATGTTGAATATAATCACTTGATGACTTGGTCTTTTTCCTTTTGGGTTATTTCTTCAGAGTGAAATGCACACACTGTACGTGCTGATAAAACTAATGACTTGCAAATCTCTTTAGATAGCTAAGTTTTGCATTCTGGATTGAGGGAAAAGGGGAAGGGTTTTCAAACTGCACTCAGGTAGCATGCAACTCATTAGATGCTTTTACAAGTGGGTGATTGCTTCTCTGTTTAAATTCTTGCTTTCAGAAATGGCACATAATGAAAGACAACAAGAGAACCGCCTTTGCAAATTGACATGTAGTACAAAAGCCTCTTTTTTAATTTACAATTTGTCATTCTACTTACTGGCTTGCTTTTATTTTTCTCCTAACTGTTGTATCTATACCATGCTGCCTTTTAACTTATTTGTCCTTTGGTATTTCCTCATAGGGAGGTCCAGGAGCTTCAGGCTGTGGATTTGGGAACTTTGAAGAGATTGGTCCGTTAGACAAAGAAATGAAACCAAGAAATACCACCTGGGTATAGTAAAGAGTTCAGCTTCTAATGATTGATTGCAAAATGTTTGTTGCTTGTGTAAGCAGATGATTGCTATCATCACAGAACAGTTTCCATTTACAATTCCATATAACTGTATTGGACCTTAAACTGGTGTGGTTAATGAAACGGTTTATATGAACATCCTCGTTAAGAACTGGAGAATAGGCCTGTTAATTTGATTTGATGGAATATGTCTGGGCCTCCCTGAATTTGTGACTTGCAGATGCCTGGGAAACTGAGAGCAGGGCAATTCTAGAAGGATGTTATTTCAGATCATAGCTTCATTGTGTACAGTCACAGAGGTTTTTCTGGATGGCTGGCAACATATAACCAATGGCTCGTAATTACAAGTCCAGGATGGCCTTCAAGGGAAAACAGATTACAGCTGCCTACGAAGGCGGAAGTTTATTGAATGAAATGTATTTGTGCTCTGAGCTACAAATAGTCTAACTGCTCTGGAGTTCCCTAGATCGTATGGGTGATCTGCCCTTGGATCACTGGGATTTTTTGGGTGCTTTTCTTGTTGCAGATCGTTCAGATTGAAAGACCTTATTGAAAGACCCCTTTATTTGTGAGCCTTGATAGCTATCTGTGTGCCGATCTATTGATTTTCTTTGTACATGTGTAATGATCCAACTGTAGCATTTGCTTTAGCAATTTCACAAAAGCCCAGCAAGCCAAAAGAAACACCCTCTTATTTGACATTCTGACAGACAAGTCATGCTTGTACCATTCTTTTTTGCAATTGCACTTAATTTTTGTGCAAGTTCTTTCAGGGCCAGAGATTTGGTGGCTTAGTTAAACATTTGTGTCATCAAAACCAAGGTTTGTGCTGGTGCTGAACTGAGGTCTCATACAAACTGTCTTTCTGCTTGTATAGTTGCAGGCAGCCAGTATCTTGTTTGTGGACAATCCTGTGGGCACTGGATTCAGTTATGTGGATGATTGTAGTTTGTTTGCCAAAAACCTTACCACAGTAGTTTCTGATATGATGGCTTTTCTTGGAGAATTCTTCAAATGTAGAACAGAATTCCAGGTAAGTGATTCTTGGTTAAAATCATATTTTTCTTTGCTTTTAAACAGATCTCATAAAGAATTAGTGAACAACCTTCCAGATGGGCAGTGTTTGCTGCTAGGTAGCATGCATTTGGTGGGAATCAGTGCAGGTATAACCACTGCCTCTTATTTTCCACAATTCAGAAATGGCATCTTGAATTTGGTGCTAGTTAGGTGAGCAGTGGGGTGGACTATTGTCTATTGTGTGATCCAAGAAGCATGTAGGATTATGGCTGTTTCTAGTTCCAAAATACTTAAGTACCTGCTTCAAAACTTCCCCCAGTAATTACACCAGGATGTTAAGGAAATCTCATCTGCAGCTTAGAATCAGAAAAATATCTAGTGTTTGATAGTGAGAGGCGAACAGCCAGTACCTGTGTTCTGTGGGATGAGCGAGACAGTTGGAGGTATCTTCTACCCTCTGTCCTTATGAGGAGTGGCTGAGAGAACTGGGGTTGTTTAGTCTAGAGAAGAGGAGGCTGAGGGGAGACCTAATTGCTGTCTACAACCACCTGAAAGGAGGGAGGCAGGTGTGTGTCTTTTCTCCCAGGGAACTAGTGATAGAACAAGAGGCAATGGCCTTAAGTTACGCCAGGGTGGGTACAGATTGGATGTCAGGAAATACTTCTTCACTGAAAGGGTTCTCAGGCACTGGATTGGGCTGCCTGGGGAGGTGGTGGAGTCCCCATCCCTGGAGGTGTTTAAAAGACGGCTAGATGGGGTGCTCAGGGACATGGTTTAGTAGTGGACAGGTATGGTTGGACATCTCAGAGGTCTTTTCCAACCAGGAGATTCTATGATTGTGTGGCTTCTCTCTCTCCAGACCATCCCATTCTACATATTTTCTGAGTCTTATGGAGGTAAAATGGCTGCTGGCATTGCTTTAGAGCTGCATCAGGTAAGTAATTGGAGGATGTAGTTCACTTTTCACTTTAAAGCATGGTGTTCTATAAGTACTTATATTTCCTGGAATACATTGTCCCTGTTGCCTAATTCAGACTGCTACTTATTTTTTCACTTAAGGAAAACTGGTTCTAGAGTTATGAATATCTAACTAAAAGTTCATTTTTTTTTGTGTGTGTGTGTGTGTTTGTTTTTTTGGTTTTCCTCTTATTCATCAAGGCTGTTCAAAAAGGGACCATAAAGTGCAATTTTATGGGGACTGCTCTTGGAGACTCATGGATTTCTCCTTTGGGTATGTTTAAATCCTCAGACTGTGGGTGGTTTGTTGTTGTTGTTTTGTTGTTTTTTTTAATAATTCTGTGGGTACCTAGAGTAAAAACTGCCAGCCCTGCCTTAAGTGAATGAAATCTCTAGTGAGTCTGGTAAATCAAAAAGAAATACTTCAGCATTGCACGCTGTGATTGAATAATCTACCTTTAGAACGTATCAAGATTATGAAAATCAGAGAGCAAAGTCAGTGAGGAGCATACTCTCATTTGAAGTGGGGTGGTGGTGAAATGTCCCTACACATCTCTACCGCCTCTGAGGTGTTTTGATAAGAGTACTGCACTTAAAATGTGGCCACCAAATGATTCACGAGGTTGCAACTGAGATTTTCTCTCTTTTCACAAGAAGACCTTGTGCTGAGGAACTGATAAGATGTGTGTCTGGTGGAGGACAAAAACCAAATTAATGGATGCTTGGCCCTTCAGTGAGATTTGCAAGGCCAAGCTCTACAGAGTCTCTGCAGCATGGGACAGTACCAGGCAAGCTCCTGTCTGTCTTAGGATCAGCCGATCCTTGAGACCCTATAAACAAACTTGTTATAAAACAGTTTTATAGTTTTATAACTAGATTTCCCTCCCCTGTAACTTCTGCAAACAGAGCAGTTTAGATGATGTCTGTTCACTTGTCAGATCTCCCCACATGTTCTGGCAGTGTGGTGCACTGTTGGGGTGAGAACATTTTGGTAACAACATGTCTGTTGCTTTAAGTAAATTTCACCAGTTAACATTTAGGGGGTTAATGACATTGGCGTGCTTTTATTGGTTCTTGGGATTTGTAAAGAACCTGCTCTGTAGTACATAACCTTTGGGCTAAACCGAGCTGACAGTGCCTTTTCACTGTCTAAATCATCTCCATATATTTTTGTCACAATCCTTCTTGCTATAATAAAGGAAAAGTAAAGGAAATCGTATGTCAAAAGCTCAGATGTTTGAAATCTGTTCTGTTTCTTTAGACTCTGTGCTGTCTTGGGGGCCGTATCTTTACAGCACTGTAAGTACCTGCTTAAACTCTTGGTCCTCACCTGATTACTTGAACTACCATGTAGTATAAATGGATGTTGACTCTTGAGGTTAGCTCTTAGCCAGAATAAAACCTTGAATGCATGGAGACTGTTAGCAAGAAATTAATGTGAAATTATAATTAAAGCTGTCCTCCTTTGTGTTTGTCTTCCAGTCTTTGCTTGATGATAATGGTCTAGCAGAAGTGACTGCTGTTGCCAAAGAAATAATGGATGCAATAAATAAAAATCAATATGGGCTGGCCACTGAGCTCTGGGGCAAGGCTGAAAGTGTCATTGAAGAGGTGAGATCTTCTTTGACCAGCATTAATAACTAACTGGTGCCTGGGGAGGCACACTATTTCAGGTTATCCTGTCTATGAGCACTGGGGTGGTGTGAATCCTCCATCCAATCCCCTGCTTGGTCATTTTTGCCAGTGTATGTTTTATCCCAGTGCTGCTGTAAAAGAGCTGTTTGCTGTACACCACTGTGTGATTGTAAGAGGCAGTGGGCAGGGTGACCCATGTGGGTTTGCAGGATTGCATCAAGGTTTCAACCTGGCACATCACTTAAATAGATCCCTAATTTTTAGCGTGCGACTAGTCCTGTTGATTTCTATAGAACCCAGTTTCAACTTCGAAGAGCTATGTGTGCATGAAACCTTTGTTTTGAATATTGAAAACTGCATCCAGCAAGACACACAACTCAAGTTAAGGCTAGATTACTATTTAAAGAACTACAACACGTGTTATGTCCTGTTACTGTGGGTTATGTGTCTTGTTACTTAGCAAGTTCCAGCTTAAAAGACAGGTAAAGTTTTGCTCTTGTTTTTCCTGTTGAAAGGTTGCTCCAAAATCTCACTCTTTCTTTTGTTTTTGTTTTACTACAAGTAAGGCTCTAGCTTCCTCAAACTGAAAGACTCATCTGGAGCTGCTTCCTTTTCTTGCTCTTTTTTTGTTTTATTTAATAACAGTGCCTTGCACATAGTTGGTTTCACTTCTCACTGTTTGGAAGGAACTTGTGGTTTCCACTTTACATTTTTCTCCAAGCCTGTTTGTCTGCTCCTCCCAGTTGTGATACTGCTGTCAGGGTGCAGGGACTTCAGTTCTTCTAGGGTTGCTGTAGTGAGCTAATTTCTGACCTATGCATCAGATCTTTAAAGATTCAAAAATTGAATCAAGCAGGTCTTCAAGAATCTTGAGTAATTTCTCTAATGGCAACAGTGATCACACTTGCCCTTTGGATGCAGGCTATCTGCATCAGAGCTGCCATTCTACAATTCTTGGACTCATGGAGATATTAGCAGTTCCAAAGAGGGGTGGCTGATAAGTATCACCACATTCTTGAGGAACTTTTTGATATTTTTAAGGGTTGTAGGTTGGGATGATGTTGAGCAAGAGGCAGCATCAGGCTAGACTAGATCTAGAAGAGCCCATCTGAAAGCATCATCCAGCATTGCAACTCCCTGTAATGAGTGATGATAATCTGCAGTCATTTGCAGGGTGTAAGGCTTCCTGTACCTTCACATCCGGTTCAGAGATGTAAATAGCATCTCTGGCACAACCCACGTGTGAACAATACAGACATGAGAAAACTCTTCCCTACTTCCCAAAGCAAATGTAGAACCAAAGTTTTTCCATAAGTATCTTCCTGATGTGTAGGTCAAGTGGCAGGTTGCAGGGTCCTTTGTTTAGGACTTACTCATCTCTTTTTTTCAGAAGAGAGTCTGTTCCTCATGTCTGAGAAATGTTTTTGTTATGGTGTTACTGAAATTATCTTGTGTTTTCAGAACACAGACAATGTGAACTTTTATAACATCATGACTAAGGATGTTCCAGAAATGAAATCAAATGAACAAGAAAATCTGCGTCTCAGTAAGTTGTATTTAAGTACTTGAGCTTCTAAGGCCCTATGTTTGCATTTGTGTACCTTCAACTCTGATAGTGGGAACAACCTCAATTTCTCACATCCTTAAAATGGGGTCTTTTTGCTACTGATATTCTCCCGAGCAGAATTTGTTTGCTTCTGCATAATTAGGGATAAACAGGAATGTGGAACAGCGCTTCTATAGATTATACCTCCCCCTATACATCCTGCACAATTTACTTCAAGGAAGTAGTCAGTATAATTGCAACATAGTTTTATGACCTTTAAGTTACTTCCTCTTAGTCTTTCATTTCTGTCTTCAAGCTAGGACACAAAAATATCTCATCAATATAAGTAGTCTGATTAGATTCTTTTGCTTGATGATGTTTATGCATCAATGTGAAAAACAAATTACAGAATTTCTTTCAAGCTCTTTATCTGTTTCTGTTGGCTTCAGCAGGGAATGTGAATGTCACAGTTAAGTCCCAAAAGTTAAGCATGGCAGCTCAAAAATAACTGCTCTGTTGAGAAGAATAAATTGTGTCTGTACCAAGTGGCTAAAGCAGAAGCTGCTCCCCTGAAAAAGTGCTGTGTTAGCCAAAAGTAGAAATGGATGGTTGGGTTCTTCCCATATCATCCTCTGACCTAAATAAGGGTTGACTTCAGTGGTTTCCAGTAAAAGTAAGCAAATCACTCTCTGTGGTGTTGCATTTTCATTAGAAAAGAATTTGGCCATGACTGTAAGACTGAAAATTGTTATCTGTGCAGGATAACTGTCTTAAATGTGCCACTAATCAAAGTGTGTTCTCTCTTTTGCGTAGGACTTTACCAACGCCATGTCAAAAATATGCATAAGGACAGCCTAAATGAATTGATGAATGGACCCATCAGAAAGAAGCTAAAAATTATTCCTGACTGTGTGAAATGGGGAGGTACTTTCCGCTAGTGTGGGTCTAATGAGTGCATTGTTGCCGTTTACGGTGTGGCAGTCTGTGGGAAGATACTTCACTGTAGTAAGCAGTCACATTAAATTGTCATTATCCTGGGGCCTAAGAGGACTTACTCCCAGAAATGCACATGTAATGGGGCAGGCCCATGAGAGCAGATGTGGTTCTGGTTCTGATTCTGTGGCTTCTATCTATCTTTAGCCAAGCAGATAAAAATACAGGGGGAGGAAGAAGACTCTCTGTATCTCAGCAGCTGGTTTCTCTTTCATGCAGTCTTGCTGAAATTCTTGTCAGTTTTTTTTTCTGCCAGGGATCTGGTACCATATAATGCTGCATGGTGTAAAGGGGAGGGCGGAAAACAGAAAGGAAAACTTAAAGGACTGGTGCCAGCACCCTGTGTGTGTATAATAGGAGTCAGAAGCTACAGTGTTGTGTGTGAGCTCCAGTGGGAGCTTGGCTGCTTTCTGGCTGATGCTTTGGGCTAGAACTGATTTTTTTATACAGCCATGAACTGCATTTTAGGACCCTTAGCCAGTTGCTTCTGTCCCAGCTTGGGGATGTCATTCTTAATCATTTAAAATTTGTCTTCTTTCTGGTTCCAACCAGGTCAGTCCAGAGATGTCTTTGAGAACATGGCCGAGGACTTCATGAAACCTGTCATTGATATTGTTGATCAGCTTTTGGCAGCTAATGTCAATGTTACAGTCTATAATGGGCAACTGGATCTCATTGTTGACACTATGGGTAAGGGGTTTCTTCAATGGGGTTCTCTTCAGTGGGGGAACAGAACATGTGATGAGTAGAACGTGAAGTTGTTGGTAATATTGGTGCCTGGATCTCTGTAGTCTTCTGTGCAAATCTCCTATCTACCTGGCAACGCTTAAACACTACAGTCATGAACAAGCAGCTCTTGGTATGTTTTGTTTACATCCCTCTGAAAGAGGCAATTCCTTGACTTCCATGATACTGTTGGGAAATGGGTCTACAACATCAGTAATTGCTTGTTTTAGTGAAGCCTGTAAGTAAGTAGGTAGCTAATAATTCACTTAATTCTTCTGGATAGACACATGTGTATGTTTGTATGCTCACTCATAAATGAAAAATGAGGACAGATGAATAAATATATGGAGATTATCCTCTGTTCTCCTGCTGTGCCCTGAAGATCCTGTTCCCTGGGGCAAAGGCCATCTCTTGCTACAGATTTGCGCACAATACAGGTCAGCCTTCACTGAGTGGCCTGCAGCAGAGAGCACGGTGCAGGTGAGATGGAACAAGAGTGGAGGGAGAGTGCAGTTGAAGAGTGATCACACCTTCTGCTCAGTAACATGTGTAGGCACCTGCATGTCTTGGCCACTCAAGGACTTTTTTTGTCCTTTGCTGCTTGCAAGATGCAGGCTTGATCAAGTGGTGGTTTGGGAGCCAGGCCAAGTGTTGCTGGAATGCCTCATGCTGCAAGACTATTGTGCTCTCCTCCATTCACCTTATTGATTTAAATTTGCAGTCACAGACTGCGCAAACATCTTCCTATGTTGTGAAAGGCTTTATCCTTTGTCTCTGCCCACTTAGATATTCAGATGCCTTTCATGAACAACACAGCAATCAATAAATCAGGAAACAGAGTAGTTAGGCTGTCAAAACAGATTAGCAGTTAGTTAGTGGTGCTCCAGTTTATCACATTCTGAGCTAAAATTGAGCTGCAGTTAACATGTAAATTCTTCCAGTAGTTTTGAGGCAGGCTAAAGCTTTGACCCCCTTGGTGTCCAGGAATTGGTCTTTTTGCTGTCTTGACCTCCACCTTCTCTAGCAGGCACCTGAACACAAAAAACTTTTCCAAGCTCTTCTGAATGAGTGACTCTAACAAACAGAGAAGCGATGTCTCTTTGATTTCCAAGAGGGGGACTTGGTGTGGCTGATCCTTCTCCATGGCAGGACATTCAAGCTGTTTGAGGGGTAAACCAAAATATGTCAGACTTGCTAGGGCTGCCCAGCCTCTTAAGAGGCATGTGTTCAACTTAGGCAATCATTAGTCCATTTCACATACATCCTCACTGTTTGTTTTTTCCCTTCTCCCTCTGGTTTGTTTCAGCTTGTCCTGAACACAGCCTTGGTCATTTCCTAGGCATAGCAAAACTGGTTTTAGAATCTGAACACACAGACTTTCTGCTAACTCTGCTGTGTTGTTATCTAGTACAGTGGGCATCCAGCTGAACTAGGACTCTCAAGTTGCTGTGTGAGTGTTGGTCATCAAGCATATTTCTTATCTCTAACAGGCCAGGAGGCATGGATCCGGAAACTGAAATGGCCTGATTTGGACCATTTCAGCCAGCAAAGGTGGAAGGCACTCTATGTGTCTCCAGAATCCACTGAGACAGCTGCTTTCCACAAGGCCTACAAGAACTTAGCTTTCTTCTGGATTCTTAAGGCTGGGCACATGGTAAATATTATACTTCTTGGGGTGGGATGCACCATTATCAGCGAGAAAACTGAAGATGCATATATGCTTGCTGTCTGTTTCCTTCTAGCAGCTGCTTATGGTGTGCTCTCATCTCTGCTAGGTACCAGCTGATCAAGGAGAGATGGCACTGAAAATGGTCAGGATGGTGACCCAACAGCAGCACTAGTGAAGGGGAGGCC